>NC_056727.1:693933985-694058985 GCF_019279795.1 Protopterus annectens
TTGTCCCTGATTATTTCTGGATTTTTCCCTGATTCTGTTGAGATTTACCTAACCTTTGCGTTAACCTGCAAACACTTGCAAAAACACACTCCCACCCTTAACACCAACCTACTTACCTCTGTCTACAATGTTGAAGAACGTGAACTGTCAGTAAAATGAGCTGTTGACATTCTGATACACCACTTAAAACTGTTGAGACAATAAACTGTTGAGCAAATTAACTGCAATCAGATAGATAGATAGATAGACAGATAGAGGGATCGACAGAATTAGATACAGTGATTAATAATTTGTCCAAAGTTTTAACAGTTTCTTATTATAGTTTTACTACATGAATAAAACTGTGAAAATGTGTATTTCATTCTCTGAAGAAGATTTCATATATTGAAAATTAAGAGGCCTTCTATGTTAAAAAAAATCATTTTGGCCATAAGATTAAAAAAAGCTGCAGCTGACTTGTGGTATAGTGTAAGTAGCAAAAATGTGTAGTTCTTTATCTTTCTGTCTTTGTCTAGCAACCTGATAGAGTTTCTTCATGCCATCTACCAAGTCACTTTCCAGAAGCTGGCAGAGTGCCTCTGATTTCATGTTCTTTGCTAATTACAACTCCTCTCTTAGCCTCTTTGTTAAGTATCCAGTATTCCTTCTTAGACAGGTCCATCTTTCCTGTCTCCCACTTTTTCTGGCACTCCTTCCTTCTTTTGATGAATTCCTGGACTTCTGCTTTCCACCACCAACTTTCCTTATGTACCTTATTTCCATACCTGGCTTGGTCACATATCTGTTCTGTAGTCCTCACGCATGTTATTTTGTGGTGTTGCCATTCTTCTTCAACTCCACCAATTTCCTCTTCTTCCTCTCCTTCCTGAGTTGCTGCAGCCCTGAGTAATTCCTTGAACTCTTGAGATTTCTCTCCAGTCAACTTCCTGGTATTCAGGCCAGTCTCTGTTGACCTTAGAGATTTCTCTGACCACTGCTAGCAGCTAATTTTGGCAAATAGTGGTTTATGCTGTGGGGCAACTGTTTCACTGGGGTTGACTTTGCAATCACTGATTCTACCCCAGTGCTCTTTCCTTACTAGGAGGAAGCCTACCTGAGTTGCATGTTGGCCACTCTTGTATGCAATGTTGTGACCATCTCTCTTGATGAACCATGTGATGGCAACCATCAAGCCATTTGCCAGACAGAAGTTTAGAATGGCCTCTCCTTCTTTATTCAAGTTGCCCACCCATGTGGACCCAGGCAGTCCTCATATCCTGTTCTGTCCATCCTGAGATGTGCATTTAGGTCCCCCATTTTCAACACCAATTCATGTTGTCCTGCTTTATGTAGTAGGCCCTGCACCTGCTGTCTGAATGCACTCCTTTCCTCACTATCACAACACTGCTGTGGGTCATAGGCTGAGATTATGTACACTGCCTTGTCCTTACACTGCAGTCTGATTGCTATGAGTCTGTAACTCATTTTGGTGACAACCCTCACTGCCTTCTGAAACCTCTCCCTCACCACAATTCCCACACCCTTCGTAGTCGGTCCTCCTCCTCCTGAGTAGTAGATTCTGGATCCCAAGTCAAGGAGCTTTGCTGCACTGCCCTTTCATCTTGTTTTCTGGATACATAGGCTATCCAGCCTCCTCCTTACCATCACACATACCTCTCTACCGCTTAGTGCAAGAAATCTGGACAAATCCTGACAGAATGGGGAGACAAAGGCCCAAAAATAGGGACATATTTTTAAATATTGCTCTTATAAGCTTAAAAAGTTGCTAGAGTAACAGGGTTTGTTTTAACATACATTTTCTGAAACATTTGAGGTCCGAAACTTATATGTATGTCATTATTTAGTGACTTTATTCCTTAGATCAGTCCCAGTGATTTGCCAGAAAACCACAAATTTTATGAAGAACAGACGAAAAATAAGAGCCCAAAATCTGGGCATTCTGTGAAAATCTAGACAGTTGAGATGTATGCCATCACATCATCTACTTCCAAGCTGTATTAGCTCAATGAATCTACACTGAGTATAGCAATTATTAGTTCATGCTTGGCAGGTTGATTGGTTTTACATCCAGCTTTTGCTCAACAAAGCTATTGCCATTTAACCCAAGCTGGGCAATTGGACACCAATGAGCCAGTAGATTATTGACCCAGGGCTGCTGAGCTTTATGGCAGGCACACACTGACCAAGAGAGGCACATTCACCCCTCCCACCATTAGCGTGGGTCCCTGGTGTAGGTTGGAATATGCTTAGTCCTCAACTCACTTATCACTGGCAAATACCCATGCATATTGGGTGACAATAGTTAACATGACCAAATTATCTAGAGCTAATTTTACAATATTTTACTTTAACTCAAATACATTGTGAAATTTTCAAATTCAGTGGTACCATAATGGAGTGTATAGCATCTAATAATAAGAAAAATGTACCGAGTGGAGGGAGACATTAACCCAACAGTCTGAGGAGTGGCTGCAACTGCATGAATCTGACACAAGCACCAAAAACTAATTGAAATGGAAGTGGTACAGGAACAAGCCCAGCAAGAGATAACAGAAGGTGAGGATTGCTCTTGTAGAGAGGACATCTGTTTCTTGCTAATATCAGCATGTGAAGAAGGGAGTAACTGTGTCGAATTCATGAAGAAATGCCTGGAAGAATATGTTTCATATAGAAAAAGCCCACATAATGGACTAATGGACTCTACACATCTGGGGGTTAGTAAACAACCCAAACAGATCTTGGTGAAGTTCAGGACATATAAGCAAAAGGAACAGATCTTAACCATTTTATGAAAGAAAGGGACCATTTACAAGACTGAAGACACTAGAATGTATGCCAGTAACAATTACTCGCTTCCCACAAACCAGAAAAGAGCTGCTTTCCTACCCATGATATGGAAATGTAAAAATCAGAACATTTGCTTATCCAGTGGTCTGGTCCCTTACATGTTTTACTCTTTGTGCCCCCAAAAGAAACACTAACAGACTTGGGTGTACACAGTCAGACTGAGTGGGTCAGAAAATAAGGGACTTGGAGGGTAATCCACCTAAGGAAACTGACAGAGAAAAAAGGTATACCGACATTACTAGGTTACCAGAAAAGTCATTTCCTGTCTTCCAATGGAAGATGGCAAAGAGGACTAAGCAGATGAAGGAGCATGTGCAAAAATAAGTCGAAATGAACTGTTGGGCAGGGGGGATGAGATGGAGAATGAACCCTCCACCGCTAATGGACCTGGTCAATGAAAAGCAGAGGACTTCAGCTAATGTCAAATGGACTTAAGATTATTTTTTATTTTATTTTATTTTTATTATTTTATTTGCAGTTGGTTTGCCAGGATGGTCCATTGGGCCAAGAAGAACCCATTTTCAATGGAGTCCTGGGGAGAAAAGCTCCAGAAAAGCAACACGCATAATCAAAATTATAGGTTACATAGTAATACAGAAGTACAGATAAAGCATAACATTTAAACATACAATTCGTACACTCCAATGAATGAAAGTTATAAAACATAATTGAGTATTTACAATATATTTACAAGTGTATTTTTCCAACTTGTGTAAATATAGCAGCAGGGCACTGACTGCGTGGGATGCCTGAAGGTGTAAGTAGGGATGAGAGATGGGAAGAAATGATACAGACGGAGAAAAGGTAGGAGAAGAATGGAGAGAAGGAAGGAGGTGGGGAGGTGGGTGGGTGAATGGGAGGTGGAAGAGGGGAGATGGAGGAAGGAGTAGAAGAGTGGAGAGAGATGAGTTGGGAGAAGATGTTAGGTGGGGTGGGAGCAGGAGCATTCCCAGAGACATGTTAGGTGGGAGTGAAGTAAGGTTTCGAAGGTAGCGTGACTAGCGGTGGTACGAATGGGTGGAGGAAGGGAATTCCATTGGAGTGCTAGGGCAAAGGATAGGAGAGTTTTGCCTGAAGGACGGCAGGTTTGTGCAATTCAATTAGATTTTGATTATTGGATCTTAAAAGTCTTTCAGGAATGTGCATTTTAAAGGTGGAGGAAAGGGAGGGGCAGAGGGAGGGCATGAAGATGAGTTTGTGAGCATGGATGAGTTGAATGAAGGTGAGATAGTTGGGAAGCTCTAACCAGTTTAGTTTATGAAGGAAGATGCAGTGATGGGTAGAGGATTTGTGACGTATGACAAACTTGGCAATTTTATTATAACAGGAAGAGAGTTTTGACTTAATGGTGGATTGTATGTTAGGAAGGAGCGGGGCACCATATAGGAGAGAAGGGGTGAGGTATGTGATAGAGAGACTGTACTTGGTAGAGGAAGTAAGGTAGTGATTGTGGCAATAGAGCATGCCAAGTTTCTGGTGAGTTTTTTATGTTTATTTGCAGGTGAGTGTCGAACTTAAGCTGGTCATCAATGAAGACACCTAGTAGATGGCATGGGATACTAATTTGAGGGTTGTATTATTCTGACTAGTGATAGCGAATTAGTTTTTGTCTATGGTGGTTGTTTTGGAAGGGGGTAAATATCATAAGTTTAGTTTTGGATGCATTGAGTGCTAGGTGGTTGTCAAGCATCCACTTTTCAGTGATGGAGAAAGCATCCTGGGTTAGCTTTATGAGGGAGGGGATGGAGGTGGCGGAACAGATGATAGCAAAATCATCTGCATATTGGATGAGTTTTGCATTGGGAATGGAATGGTGGAAATCATTTATAAAGATATTGAACAGAAGACGACCTAGTATGGAACCCTGTGGTACACCTGTAGAGGTGTTGAGGAAAGATGAGGTGACTTTTTTCCATTTTAATGCTTGTTGCCTATTAGAGAGGTAGCTGGTAAACTAGTTGAGAGATGGGAGGGATAGATTTAGATTTGAAAGCTTAGTTAGGAGAAGGTTGTGAAAGATGGTGTCGAAGGCCTTTGAGAGCTCTAGGAGGAGGGTAGAGATGATACAGCTAGAGTCACGGACTTTGTTAACAATTTTGAGGAAGGAGAGGAGAGCAGTGGTAGTGCTGTGGCCAGGTCTGAATCCATGTTGTGTGAGAGTTAGCAGGTTGTTTTCTATAAGTTAGGGAAGAATTTGTAGGTGGATACACTTTTCAAGGGGTTTAGAGATGGGAGATAGGATGGCAATAGGTTGGAAGTTTGGAATATTGTTATTGTTGCCCCCTTTGTGTAGGGGAATAATAAAGGTCTTTTTTCAGAGTTGGGGTACATAGCCTTCTTGGACTGAATGATTAATTATGATGCAGATAGGGAAGGCAATGGCTTCAGCAGCTATCTTTAGAAAGTAGGAAGGGATGTTGTCAGGGGCATTAGAGCATGGTTTCAACTTCAGGAGAAGTTTTTTTATAGTAGACATGGGGATGGGTCTTATAGAGAAAGGAGGTGGTTGAGAGGTGGAGGGTTTTGAGGATGGGGAGGAAGGGGAAGGTACAGGAGAGGAGGAAGAGTTTTTAGTGAAGGATGATATTAGTTTGGTAATAGAGTCAATAAAGAAAGAGTTAAATTGGGTGGCCAGATTCATGTCCAAGGCATTTGGGTTAGAGCAGGGGTTTTCTTTTTTGCCGGTGTTGAGAAGTGAGGAGATGCTATTCAAGAATTTTTAGGATTTGTCTTATGCTTGTTTGAATTAAGGAGAAATAAGTTTTGCTGCTATAATAAGCTGTAATAAGCTTTTTGACTTTATTGCGAAGTGTTTTGTATTCAGTGAGGGAGATGAGAGTTTTAATTTTCTGGTGATGTTTCCAAGCTTTGTCTCTAAGGTGCATGGAAGCTAATGTATCTTTGTTTAGCCAGGGGGCAGTTTTCCTTTTTATTCTTTTTGTTTTTAAAGGGGCAAAGGCATCTAAAAGGTTGCGTTTAATTAAAACCTTACATAATGGGGGATCTGGGTTTAGCCTATGTATCAAACACACAGAAAATACTTAATACTGTTTGAAATGGGTAAACTAACAATCTCATTGCTATGTCTACATTCTTTCACTTGCACACCTTTGAATGGGGGTTGCTGGGGGATTAATATGCTATCCTGTATAATGGAATATCAACATTGTGAGGTATAATAAAAATAAACATAGAGTTTCGACCCCTGGGACCTATTAGCCTGGGTATATGGATATGTTAGCAACATGCTATTCATTGTGGGTAGGCTCTCCCCCAACCAATTATAAGCTAATTGATATTGCTCTTGGTGTTGGGGCCAATGGAGTTAAGCCCAAAATTAACAAGAGTTGTGGCCTTAGATTAATTAGTAAATTTTTAGGTTGAAACAAGTGTGCTTAAAGCACTGTTTCTTCCTGTGTTAAAGATAAGGAGGTATGTTTACTACACAATATAGTAAGGTAAAGGCCTGGAAGAATTAGACAAATATCAGGGGGATCTAATGAATGTAGGTGAGAGAATGTGTTTTGATAAAGTCTTTGAATTGTACTCAGTGAGAGCAAGATCTGTGAAGTGTTTTTTTTTACCATGTCCTCCAAACTGTAAATAGGTTGAGAGCTTGTTTTAACTTGAACTTAGTTTGTAATTTTATTAGTATCAGATCTACTGACTGGCAAAGGGAAGTTGCTGTTTGAAAAGAAGATCAGTTAGAGGTTTGCCGTACAGGTGATGTTAAATATCAGTCAATGCTATGAAGTGTTCCTCTACAACTTGGTGAGCATGCAATGCATGGCTGTGATACTCACTTGGTATTGATTAATCCCTAATTATAATTAACATGAGGCTGTTATCTTGGAAAATAAATGGGTTAGTAGATTAAATAAAACACGACCGAGTGTTGAGACAATTGCAGAAAAGTATGGTCCAGCTAGCAATACTACAGGAGACACACATCTACAAGCATGAACGCCAGCATGTTTTGCAGAAATCAAAGCTAATTGTCTATCATTCAAATATAGAAGGGAAGGAAAAGCGAGGGGTTTGATATTATTAAAGGATAATTCAGGCTTTGCAATGAACAAATAATATTTTGATACACAGGGGAGATTTATTATATTCAAGTGATTTTGGGAAGGGAGGGGCTTAATGATGACAGGCTCATATCTACCACCTAAAACACATAACCAGGAGATTAAATAAATCATATGACATATAATTGCACACCAACAGGGTTTAACCATCATAGCAAGGGACTGGAATGTAATTGGCTGCAGGATTAAGGGCCTGTGCACCCTGGAGGATGAAGAAAAAGAGACCTAGATATTGGAAGGAACTACTGCTGGCAGCTACAGTCAAGGGCTGGAGACAAATGCAGGAGGAATACAAGTTAGAATTGTGAGATTACTTTCATTATATAAGGTTGGTAGTGGAGTTGAGGGAATGGAGAAGATAATGCTCCCACTAGAGGGATGAACCAGCACTAGTAGGGATAAGTTTAGAAACAGTTGTGCAGGATGTTATTCTTAATAAAATAGTAAGTAGGACATACAGGGCAATAATAAATGATAGTAACAAAGCAGATAAATAAATGATTAGAAATAAGAAAAAGAACTGGGAGCATCTTTATATTATGCCAAGGTATGCCACCAAATGTAGACAGTTCAGACTATTTGCATGGAAGTGTCTCCACAAATAACTTTTTCACACCCAGTAAACTTAGTAAAATGTTTCCACTGATGCACTGATGTCAGGTTCATATTGGAGATGTAAGGTCAAACAATTAGGCACATGGACCCATATCTTTTAGGATTGTATGGAACTGGAACAATTTAAAAGAGACCTGGGAGATTTAGTAAGTAAAATTAGCAGAGGTAGAAATACACTAACAAAACAAATGCATTTTGTCAGTAGGGCTGTGGTTATAGTAAAACAGCATATACAGGCACGTCTTATACTGCTATTGTTGGTAGTCACAAGGCAATGGAAAAGTAGTGAGGCACCAAGGACTAATGAGGTAGTTGTTATAATGAATGAAATTAAAGAGCTGGAAACTAGGGTTGCCAACTTCTCACAATTAAAATCCAGGATGTCTCTTTTCCTGCCCCTTGTCCCCCTTCCCCTCCTTCCCTTCCCCTCCTCTCCCTTTCCCTTTCCTTTCCCCTCCCCCTGGGGGTCCGGGCGCGGAGCTCCCAGAAGAAAATTTTAAACAAGAGATGCGCGTAGGTGAGTTTTAGTGCATTTTGAGCCCCAAAAAAAACAACCCTTGAATGCAAGAATTTTTAGCTCAAAACTGCTATTTTCAAGTAGCCAGCCACACAGACAGACTAAATTGCTAATAGTCATTCATGATGGAAAACAGCAAAAAAACAATAAAGCAATAACATCGAGGTGTAAGCAAAAGATATAAATACAATACAAACATTATACAATGTCAGTTGAATGAACTAGTTACTTTGATTGAAGTTGAACATCTACCTCACGTGAATCCAGAGCAGGCTGACCCTGAGCTGTTAAAGTACTCGTGGAAGAAGCAGACTGCTCAGGCTGAGCAATCCGTTTCCATTTGTACTTTTCACTGCCAGCTGCTGATGAAGTCAATTTGTTATCTTTCAAAACAAACTGATAGAAATGACTGCAGCTCATGTTGTAGTTAAGGAAAACTTGCAGTTCGGCTTTGATTAGTGCTAGAGTGGCCCTGTTTCAGTCTGCACGCCACTTTGCATTCAGTAAAGAAAACACCCTTTCAGGGAAGGCATTGCTGCCTGGTAATGACAATGCGGTTGATACAATCTCAAAACATGTTCGTTGGAAAAGCTGCACTATCACGGGCACCTGCAACAAATTCATGCCATTTAGTGCATGCAGTAGCAGTTGAATTAGCAACAATATTGGATAAAGCATGCCTTGCTGCACAAAACTCATCATAAAGCACATTTAAAGATGTCCTTTGTTGTCAAGCCCATGACAGTGCTTGCATTTCGAAAGGACTGAAATGCAACTTCTGCATTTAGAGATATTTGATGCATCACACACGCAATGCTGCCATCTGAGAAATTAAACCATTTGTTCAGGTATGCTAAAGGCTTTTCTAGTGCTGCCAAAAATTTTTGTTACAGACGCATTGTTTGAGGTTCCATGTCCTCAATCTCAAGTATAGTTTGTGCTTTGTGTCCAAAACATGTATCAGTTATGCATGACTCAATTTTAGGTTTCAGTTAATGCATAACAGGCTAGAGGTCAAGCAATGTAAAATCTTCCCTCTCCACTTTCTGGACTGACACCTCAAACACATTGCAAATGTTCTGGACAAAACATAAGTATGCTTTTTTAATATTTGTCTTTACTGCTTCACAGTCATGCATTTTATTTTCTATTCTCAGATGAATACAAACTCTCTTTGGGCAGTCTTCACCGAGAGATGCAAAGTAGGACGCAATAGCAGGCCATGAATCAAGTAATCTGTCAATAGCTGGACCCAGAGACAACCATCTTGTTGGTACATGCCTCAACAACTCATGATATTCTAAGTATATAAAGTCAAAAAAATTTTGCAACTGGGCTCTCCTATAAGCAGTTACACTGAAATGACTGTAAATGCTGGTAACTGTTATTTCTACATCACATTGAAGTTCATCAATTAGTTTTTTCAAGGCATTGTGTATCACATGAACATTGTAGTTTGTCTTCAGAATATTACTGTTTCTTTTCAACAGCTCAGTAAACACAAACTGCTTTGCACCATAGTTCACACTTGCATTATCAGCTGAATAAGAAGACATGCATGTAATATCAAGGCCATTATCTGAAAGAACTTTAACTAGCATGTCTGCGATAGAGGTAGAATGCTCGTCATTAAGTTCAACAAAGTCTAAAAGCTTTTCACTTAAACCAATTTCAACAGTAAAATATTGAATGCTGACAGGAAACATTTTTCTGTTCTTGAGATTAGATGCGTCAGTTGACACAGAATATGGAATAGAATTGTCACCAGTAATGTCTTTCATAATGGACTCCACTGACTTTGGGCCAAGGACATCAGTCACCAGTGCTTCTGCTTTCGTGCGACCACACGCTGTCTTTTTAGCAGTAGCCGAGTCTTGATATAACAAGTGGTCCAGTTTAGCACCACAGTCAGCAGCATTGTAGGAGATGTGGTGACATACAGTGTGGTAAACATGCACAAGTTCTGCAAACGTTGCCTGCTTGTCAATTCCTGTGACTGTCGTTGACTTCTTCTTGAAAAAAAATGTCAATGGCACCCGTGTTTACAGCAATCTGAGCTTTCTGATGACTTTTCGAATGGCTGTGATTTACAATGTCACCTTTGCCACCATAAGCAACCAGAACATCCTTCTTACACAATGTGCATCGAGCTGTGAAGACATTGCCGTGAACTTTTTCACACGAGGAAAATTCTGTCTGCCATTATTGATGATACAGGGACAACCTCTTTGCATTCTTTTTAGGTGGAGGAGTGTTTGGCAAATCATTACATTCTCCATCAGTTTCTGCACTACTCACGCTGCATTCAGTTGCATAACTTGTATCCATTTCCACACAATTGACAAAAACTTGATTGCGGCGCTACCGCACTTGGCTGCAGCTATGCCTCTTGCGTTGGTAACCTTACTGTTACGTCCAGTGGAATTAACCAATAGATCAGCTAACAATATCAGATTGTGACTGCTATGCAAAAACGTTGCTTTAGACTACAACATCAGATTTTAGTAAGGGTGAAGCATCCATTCGACAAAGGGGAAGTTGTGGAAAGTCCCGCACTTCACACAAACTCTTTGGTAAGACCCTATAGCCTTTTACTGCCCAATGTAAAGAAGCCATTACACAACGGTATTACTGGATTGACGTCTGCAGCAGATGATTGTTGTTTA
Source organism: Protopterus annectens (assembly GCF_019279795.1). Classification (NCBI taxonomy): domain Eukaryota; kingdom Metazoa; phylum Chordata; order Ceratodontiformes; family Protopteridae; genus Protopterus; species Protopterus annectens. The sequence continues at coordinate 693,944,719 of NC_056727.1, forward strand.
GCCAGGTTTGTGGAAAGCAGTGTGTCTATGGTCTGCGGGTGCCACATGATTCTTTGTGGTCTATTCAATAAGCCTAACTGGAAATTAAGTTGGTTTTACAGTAAAGCAACATGAAGGAATGTCACTTGAAACAGTTCAGCCAATCAGCACTCTTTCCAGTACCTGGAAGGGTGCGGTTCTAGCCAATGAGCTTTCCGGGGCTGTCTTTCTCCAACTACTGTAAGCTTATTTGTGGCATCAATGGAATGCCCGCTCAGCCAAACAGACACAACATGTGTCACCCGGTTATAATGTGTTTAACACAAGCGTGCATTTGTGTGGCTGAACACATTAGGGTTTTTACAAAGCAGTCTGGTTCAGATCTTATTTTCAGAGCACAATTGACTTTGCTATCCTCATTGCAAATCCCTATTTAGGTATCGATAACACACCCTTTTAGAGTACATCTGGATTAAAGGTACATTTTTCAGTCAGCCAAGTTACAATTCACACGATCACCTGATGACCAAATATATCCTAATGAAACATCTAATTTTGGAAGATAATGATGAAATACACATACACACACACACACACACACACACACACACACACACACACACACACACACACACACACACACACACACACACAAACATAATACTGTGGACATGTTTTGAAAAAAAAAAAAAACATTAAAACTGTGCACAAAACCGAATCACCTAGTAGATTAGTCCTGATTTGGAGGCAAAGAATAAAGTTCATTCAAGGTAGCTTGGTTACCCCTTGCTATAGCGATTACGGGGGCAATTTTTTCTAACTTAAATCCATGATGTAATTGGTTAGCAGTAAGAACTTAGCCTTGGCAACTTAAAAAAGTGCCAAATATGTTTGAATTCAAATTACAGTCATATGAAAACAAGTAATTTTAGTACAGAAGGTGCAGTCAAAAAATAACTCATTGTTAACCAGGTTTGTATATTAACAAATAACCAAACGCGTAAAAAATGCATAATAATGAAATAATTTCTTGCTGTTTCAGTGCTGTCAGAATGACCATTGCTGCAAGTGAGATTTCAGATGTTTCTTCTAGGCTGAGCATTTTTTGTCTGTATATACTGAAGGACCACAAATTAAAAAGTTATGCTCCAGTACCCACATATCTTTTTAATAAATATAGGTAGTAAGTCTGCTAGCAGCTGTCAGGCTTCACCTGGACTGCTGGACTGGAATTTATATTTAATAGAATTTCACCGTAAAACCGTATCTTCTCCTTGGGCTAGGGTGGCTTTTTAATGTAGTCATCAAACTGTGGAAGCGAAAATGACATGGACCTACCTCACAACATCATGCCACGAAAAATAGGGACAAAACGATACAAAAATTTGCAAAGGAGCATAATCACTAATGCTCATGGACATAGGCAGAGCAATGCGTTTATACATTACTACCTTACCTTTCTGCAAATTGAGTGCTCAGTTTCTGTGGTGGACTTCCCATCACTGACGGTTACAACCAGGAACAGTTACTTTGTACAGGAGCCCCAAGCATCATCACATGGCAGAAATATTCTGCTAAATAAACAAGTTCCGGGTGGTGCAGATGCACTACTGTGTCTCAGATTATTACGGCTGGCTGCCTTTAGTCTTTTGCTGGTTTTACATTTTTCTCAAGTAAACAGCATTATAAGTGGATAATATAATGTGTCAATTATTGCACTGTTATTCATTTCATGGGAACAATGCTGCTGACAGGTTGTTGTGCTGGTGAGTAAGAACACCGACCAGCAGGCCGGGCTCCTCCACGATAGGCTCAGTTGTAAAGGAACAGCATGCATGTGTGACGAATGGGCCTGTAGGGCTGTCGGCAAATTGTTGTGGGCATTGAGGTTTCAGGATTGGGCGAGATGGCGGGCGGGCACAGTTCTGATATTGATACCATGCATTACTTAAACAGTGATTATGAGAAAACTTAAAAACTTGTGCTAAGCTGTGTCAAAAACAGGACATATGGCGTCATGGGAAGGTCCTTCCCAGGACACAGGACACAGATGGCCAAATCCAGGACATCCTGAGAAAAACAGGGCAGTTGACAACCCTACTGGAGACAGGGAAATTAACAGAGACAAAGGGAAAAACTGACTATAAGCAAATGGAATGTATGGGATAAAGACACAAATATCACAGATTGAGAGTTGTACATAAGGGGATTGGATGAGGAATGTGATAACTGGTTGTCAGTCTAATTTAAAATGTATATAGCTTGAAAATGTCACAGTTGTTAGCTTTCTTTTGATGGTATTTCAGTATTTGGTTATCTTTTAATGAGCAGAGGATAAAACCAAACAATGATTTCCAGAATAGATAGATGCAAGAGATAGAGGGCATTTTAATCTATCTGAGTAGAAAGGAAAGGTCAGTTATAATTTTGGATGTGAATTGGTTTAAGGAGAAAGTGTTAATGAGGAAAGGTAACACTAAATTTTCTGGATGTATACGTATATAAAGACTGTAAAGATTATAAGATTGATTTGACCTCCTCATGAATGATTGCTACCACTCATTGGAACCATAATAAAGTGATATTGATTAAAAAATAGCTGCAGTTGTGACAATCCTGAATAAACAGAAAAAATGAATACTGTGTTTCATAATGCTCTGTAAATATGAAGAGTTCTCCTTGTGTTCCATAAATATGAAACTCTCCGTCTATCTCCATTTCTCTGTATATTGCATAACATTGCTGTATGAGAATCCTGATGCTAATGTACCCTTGGTGATGGAACTGTCAGCTCAGAATGAATTTTTTCAAAGGTCACTATAATTTGGTGTCTGGGCAGCTAGAGTAAGAAAATCTCTGTCAACAGACAAGAAGCAAACCGTTTGTGTAAAGCAGAATTTTTATGTTGAGGTTCTGCTGGAATATCTGAAGGTGAATATAAACAAACTAAGAAGTACTGCATTAGATAGCAGACTACTAAGTTTGGCAATGTTATTGAGAACAATTATTATTTTATTTATTTATTTTATTTTACATTTGTTTACGGGAAAGTCTGACTGGACACGTCCTTTTTCAGCGGAGGCCTGGGGAGAAAAGCTCCATTTAGAGCTACATACATAAAATACAGCCAATACAAAATGATAAACCTATATAGCAATTTAAGAAAATACCCAAATGTTCAGTTTTGGGAGTTTTTATTTATTTATTTATTTCCAGTTTGGTTACAGGGGAAGTTCACTGGGCCAACATGACCTGTTTTCAGTGGAGGCCAGGGGAGAAACGCTCCAAGAAAGCATTGTACAAATTCAGTTACAATAAAATACAGGAGTATACAAGATAAAATTGTAAAGGGAGTTAAAAAATAAGAGTATTCACAAGCATAGTTAGCAGAATTCATAGAGAGAGAGGTTAAGGGTTATACAGTTTCCTTTGAGCAATGGCACTGAAGTGTTGAGTGTGGAAGTCAGTTACATATATAAAGAGAGGAATTCTGGATATGCTTGCTTAACATGCACGTTTTTGAAGTAGAAAACTATTCACATTATTTACAAAGTTGAGTCATGTGAGCATAGCTGTAGTAATTGTTAGTAGGTTAGAGAGAGTAAAGTTAATGGAGTTATAGGGAGCTTGTGTAGGGTCATAGGTATATGACTATGGGAGATTGTAAAGAGTTGAAGTATGAAAAGAAGGGACCCCTAGGGTATAGACTTAGAAAGGAAATTAAGTAGGGTGGAAGCAGGTGCATTTCCATTTAGTGGACAGGTGTTTGAAAAGCTGGATTTTGAAGTTGTCAGAGTTAGATATGGTTCTTAGTGAGGTGGAGAGGGCATTCCATTTTTTGCCTAGAGCATATGAGAGGAGAAGCTGGCCAGCAGGGCGCTTAGGTTTGTGGATAGCAATTAGATTCTGGTGCTCTGATCTGAGTGTTCTATTAGGAATATAAGGGGGAAGGATATTAGCTAGAGCAGGGCATTTTGTAGGATGAAATACAAGTCTATGTGCTGTGGATAGTTGCAGGTAGTCAAGGTAGTTTGAAAGTTCGAGCCAATGTAATGATTTAAGGGTGAGGCAGTGATGGGTGGAATTTTTAGAATTTGTGGCAAATTTAGAGATTTTATTGTAGCAGTTTTCTAGTTTGGAGGTTGTAGAGGCGGACAGGTTTGTTAGGAGAGGATCACAGTATAATAAGGAAGGGAGAAGATATGTAGTGGCCAGAGTATGTCTAGTGGAGTGAGAGAGAAAGCAATTGTTCCTATACAACATACCTAGCTTTTGGTGGTTTTTTTTAATGTTTTGTTGTATATGTGTGTTGAACTTGAGGTGTTCGTCCACAGTTATGCCTAGGAGTTTTGCAGAAGGCACCACTTCTATGGGTGAGTTAGTTTGGCTAAGGACTTTGAATTCATTTTTGTTGAATGAAAAGGTCTTAGAGGGGGGAATAGTAGGATTTTAGATTAATCTGCATTGAGAGAGAGGTGGTTATGGTGCATCCAGTTTTCTGCTGCGGAGAATGCAGTTTGGGTTTTTGTCAGCAGTTCGGAGAGGTTAGTAGCAGAGCAGATTAAGGTAGAATCGTCTGCATATTGAATAATATTTGTGTCAGGAATAGCAGTGTGAAAGTTATTGATGAAAATGTTGAAAAGCATGGGCCCAAGGATGGATCCCTGTGGAACACCAGTTGAGGTAGGTAAGAAGGAAGAGATGGAGTTCTTCCATTTGACTGCCTGAGATCTGTCAGATAGATAGCTGGAGAACCAGGATAATGTTTTTGGTGAGAGGTGAAGGTTTGAGAGATGGCAGAATAAGTGCTTGTGGGAGTCAGGAATTTTCATGTTACAATCAATATAAGGTATATGTTGTTTAAATACATACAGCCAACTCAACAAAATGTATGTGATTTAGAATGTATTTAGAGATTATTCTGGTGTTTTCTATTAGTAAATCCTCAGGGAAAGAGATTGCAGTAAGTCAGTAGCTGAGTTGTTAGAGCTGAGAATAAGGGTTAAGGTAGTGGGTAGGAGTTAGTCAGGATTAGTACGGGAACATAGCCAAGTATTAATCAGGTAAGTTTTTACATTATTTTTGAACTGGGCCAAGGAAGAATTAGATAATATGTGGGAGGGCAGTGTATTCAATATTTCTGAGATGAAGTTAGAAAAGAGGGAATCACCTGCTGTGTTTCCTCAAGAAAAAATTTGTTGCTGAAGCAAAGAGACCTGTTGCTAGAAAAAGGGAATAACAGATTTTGGAGTGTGGGGGTTTTCTCTGGCTCGTATAGAATTTTATGGACGATGTTTAGTTGATTGCAGGAGGTGTGGAAGTTCCAGTCATTTATGTTGTTTTAGAGCAGTAGAGTGGTGATATCTATAAGGATAGTCTGTGGCGAACATAGCTATTTTGTTGTAGCAGGATTCAAGTTTGGCTAATTCGGTCTTTTTTAGGTTGGTGCAAATTGGTGAGGCATTCAGTAGTCTAGATAGGAGATATGTGCATTTGATGGTGGACTTAGTGTATTTAGTAAGAAACTGTTTGTTCCTATATAAAACTCACAGTTTTTGTGTACTTTCTTTATGGTCTGGGAGATGGGTATATCAAATTTATTTATTTTATTTTACATTTTTTTAACTGGGAAAATCCAGCTGGACCAGGTCCATTTTCAGTGAATGCCAAGGGGGAAAAGCTCCACAATTAACATATAGTAAAGTAGTTATGACACAGGTAGTACAGACATGAAAAACAGGTTAATTGTAAGTACACACATACAAATATTGTTCACAGTGGATCAACTGTGATTGGCAAAGAACCGATACTTTGATAAAGAGTTACATATAAAGTACAACTGACCTGACAGAAAATGTTATTCTTTAAATAACAGTTGCATACAATTAACATTTTACATTTGCTTCTATTAAGGAACAGAGAAGGAAAATACTATAACCTGAGTGAAATAATATAACCTGAGTGAAATAATATAACCTGAGCGAAATAATATAACCTGAGCAAAATAATATAACCTGAGCAAAATAATATAACCTGAGCATCCCGATTATAAGGAGGAAAGTTAGATCTATGAGAAAGTGAGAGCCTAGAGTTTGAGTTGTAAAGAGAAAGGAGAAGAAAGTCAGGTGAGACTGTCATGTAATACATGGGCAGATCCAGGTTTTTCTAAGATGTGGTTTGAGTAGTTTTTTAAATTGTGTGTTTGTTGTAGTAGAGGTTATATTAGTGGGGTGGTTATTCCATTTTGTAGCTATGGTATGGCAGTATAGAGCTTTGACAGCAGTATTATTGGCAGTTGTAATACTGAGGAGAGGTTTGTAAGATGAGCAAAGAGGGCAACTGGTAGAATAAAGTGTTAACAGCTGTTTTAGTGCTGGATTTTTCTCTGGGTAGTTTATGATATTAAAAGAACATGTGAGTTGTTGATAGGTGAGTAAGTAAGGAAATTCTAGCCATTGAATTTCTTTTAGTGCCTGGCAGTGGTGGGTTCTAAAGGGCGAATTGGTGGCGAATTTGGCAGTTTTATTATAACATGATTCTAGCTTGTCTAGATCTGTTTTTTTTTAATATGGGTTAGGACTGGCGCTGCATGCATAAGTGTTGATAAAAGGTGGGGTTGAGCTAGGGTGATTCTTGCTTTATCTGTGAGAAAGTTTTTGTGTCTGTAGAGTGTCCCCATTTTCTTATGAACTTTCTGGATTGTTTGTGCTATATGAATATCAAAAGATAGGTTATTATCAATTTCCACCCCAAGGAGTTTAGTATGGGTTGATGGTGAAATGATAGTGCCGTTTCTGGATGTGATGCAGAAAGTTGAGGGAGTAGATTATAATCATATAATTATCTATCTGTACACCTAATAGTTTGGTGTGAGTAACAGGGGAGATTGTGGTATTATTGCTGGACAGAGTAGTGAATGAGGGGTTGGGAGCTCCCGATCTTGTAGGCATGAAAAGCAGGAGTTTTGTTTTATTTGGATTTAAAATCAGTTGGGACTTGGTGAGCCATGTCTCAACAGAGAGAAGGGATTCTTGATTTAGTGCATGTAGTTCTTGTATGGAAGAAGAAGTGCATATAAGTGTGGAGTTGCCAGCATATTGTATTACTGAGGCATGAGGGGCAGAGATATGGAGGTTGTTTGTAAATAGAGATCACAGTAGGGGTCCTAGGATGGAGCCTTGGGAAACTCCTAGAGTTACTGGGAGAAGAGGGGAGAGGTTCTGCTTCCACTGTACTGGTTATTGACAATTGTCTACGTAACTTTGGAACCAAGCAATGGCGGAGTTACTGAGATTTAGGTCAGAGAGAACATTAGTGAGTTTATTGTGTGATACCATGTCAAAAGCTTTGGAGATGTCAAGAAATATGGTGGATACATATTTAGAACTGTTTCTATGGTGATTTATTGTGTTGGTAAAAGACATTAGAGCAGTGGTAGTGCTATGGGAGGAGCAGAAGCTGTGCTGTGTGTTGGACAGGAGATTGTGAGTGAGTAGGTGGTCCATTATTTGATAATGAACACATATTTCTAGTATTTTAGAGGGAAGGGAAGAATGGCAATGGGGCAGTAGTTGGTTAGCTCAGTAGAGTTCCCTCCTTTGTACAGTGGAATGATATGAGCAGTTTTCAAATTGCAGGGAAGTGATTTTCCAAAATGGACCTGTTGATAAGTATAGCTACAGGGTCGGCAACAGCATCAGTGACAACTTGCAGAAAGCTGGTTGGTAGTTTGTCTGCAGCCACTTTTATAGATTTTAGTTTATTTAACATTTTTTTTTATTTTGTTTGTTGGGATAGGCTGAAATGAAAAGATGGTGTTCTCATAATAGTTGGGTGATTTGGTGAAGGGGGTGGGAGTCTGCAGGTTTGCTAAATCTAGGATGGAGTCTGTAAAGAATTTATTGAATTGAATTGGAATGTCATCTGTGATGCTTGATGTAGTTGGGTGGGATATGCTAGATTTACCTAGAAGGAGTATGGTATTAATGGGAGACCAGAACTTTTGAGGATTGTTTTGGTGCTTTGTTTGTATGTTGTGGTAGTAGGTGATTTTGTCTTGTTTGACTGCTTTCTTGGCTTGGTTTCTGAGCTCTAGGTACTTTTGTTTTGTGATGTGGGTTCTATTGTTATGCCATTATTCCCAGGCTTTGTTTCTTGTTCTAAGGAGAGACTGAGTTTCTTTGGTTAGCTATGGAACAATGATAGGTTTGGTTCTGACTGTTCTGGGAGGAGCATGTGAGTTCAGGGTTTTTAAGAAGGTTGAGTTGAAATATTTGACTGCTTCATCTAGACTGAGTTGTTTGAGTGGGTTCCAGTTACACATTTTGAAGGTGGATATAAAGTTGCTGGGGTTCATTTTTTTGTCCATAATTAGGTGGTAGGTGGTCTGTTTAGTATAATGAGTACAGTGTCTTAGTAGAAAGGTTGGAAGATGGTCACTCAGGTTGTCTGGGAGGCAGCCAGAGTGTGAGATTGCTCAGGTCTATTTGTTAAAATTGAGTCAAGTTGGGAGGCAGCCAGAGTGTGAGATGTGCTCAGGTCTATTTGTTAAAATCCAGTCAAGTATTTAGTCTGGTAAGTATTACTTCAGCGTTGTCAAAGGTGGGTATAGTTAGATCAATAGTCTGTAATTTAATTTGATTTTTGTATAAAATTGCTATACCACTTCCCCTTTTTTCTAGTTTATCCCTACGTAATATGGTGTATCCTGGAGGCAGAATCTCATTGTTACTAATGGCTGGTTTTAGTCATGTTTCAGTTAGAGTAACTATGTCTGAAGAGTATAATGAGAAATTGGCATGCAGATCGTGGGTGTTGTTAGTAATATTTCAAATATTTATCTTTAGTAGCAGTAGGTCAGCTGACTTTCTGGGCAGGTTTAATGTAGTGTGTAGGTGAGTGGTGTTTTGTGTGGATGGATGGGTTGGAGTTAACAGAGGTCTGGGGTTGGGGTGAATGTCTCCACTACAGGATAACTTGGTTATGATAGTGATAACAGTTTTTATGATTTTTGTCAAATTAACTTCAGCTAAGTATTTTTTTTCTGTGCTGATGTGTTTCATCCTTTTTATTTTACTTTCCTTGCTTATGTCTATTTACTGTAGGTGTTCATAGTTGTTGTTTTGGATAAATGGTCTTTTTGTAGTTTTGGTTGAGACTATTATTTTAAAGATGCCATATGGTTAATGTATGTAAGTCAGTATATCACTACCTAACATTTAATAATATCAACGACCTGAAAACTGAGTTAATAATTGCTCCGAGGTTGACCTAAATTAAATTATTGGCTTGGCCATATTACCCACCATACTAAGTAACTTATGAATTACACAAACAGTGCAACAAAACACTATGAACTCAGAGAAGACTACAAAGATAGGTTATAATTTATAATTAATGATGTCAGCATTGTTCATACGTGTTTCTAAAGTTGCATTGGTTTAGAGTGGTGTGTTAAAACTCTGACTCAGGCAACTTGACAGGTTATAATAATACTGGTATCAGCATTTTTTTTGTGTTTGCATATGAAGTTATTGGAGTCAGAGTACTTACAGGCCAGAAATATCTTTATCATCTATTCAAACTATTGTTGTAACCTCAATGAAGTTGGCAGTCAGAGTTTTAGCAGACAACAAAGACTGCAGTAGATTTGTTAAGAATGTTAGCTCGGAATACTATGCTGCAAGTAGAAAGTAGTGGGTATCTGCTATCTTGGAACCAGGAGCAGCTGTCAGAAAACCAGGATATTTATTGTGTATATAGAGGAGCACAGACCCAGTAATACTGTCTGTAGTGGTAACAGATGATCAAGAATGCTATCAGAATCATACTTGACTGTCATTGGCCAGGTTTGCTAGTCTATCTGCAAAACATGGTGAAAACCCATGGTTGACCTCAGTTATCTATTTGCCGCTGGCATGTAAAAAATATCTGTAGGGTAACAGTATGAAGAAATGTCTGTATTGTAAATTTCAGGCCAACATATTGCCAAAGTTAAGAGATTTCAAGTTATTTTGGAATAAAACATGGTCTCATAAGTTTCTATTGTTATTTTTCACTTCAGATTTTAAACATTCTTAAATTACGGCTGTGCAGAGTGGGCTACAATAAAAGTGTTCAAATCTGTTTAGAAAGGCAGTTCTATGTAGTGACAGTGGAAATATTGATTTTAGCATATGACGATGTAGTGTCAGTACTGTAATACTCAGCTAGTGTACCATTAATGTTATGTTGAAAACTGGGGTCCCTCATAATAAAATGGCCAAATATGGCCTTAGATAGAGTGTGCGTTGAAAAACATTGACCCAGAAACATCAACTGGCATGCATTATATCACCTGAATTTGTGGATTGACTAATAAAAGTGAAGATGTCAGCAATTCAAGGAAGAAGAAAGTCCTGCAAACTGAGATAACAAGGTATGCTTAAGGTGGTACAAGTCCACAATGGGAAAGTTAAGTAAGGGAGATAGCAATCAGTGGCGGCTCATGCTATCGGACTTCAGGACTGCAGCCCCCCCCCCCAGCTGTACAAAGAAAGAAAAAGAATTTTACAAAATAAAATAATTAGTATATTGGCTGTGAGTCCAACTGACTGTTAAAGTTCCAGACCTGTGCATGTGTGCTCGGTGACTAGTTTCTGTAAATACAAACTGCTGTCAAATCAGTCTGGATTAAGAAGTGAAGGTATCAATGTACAGATGCCCAGAAGTCTATGTGGTTTGTAACCACAGAAGGTTGAAGGGGATTGGACTGTCTATGTGGTTTGTAACCACAGAAAGTGGAAGGGGATTGGACTACCACATCTGCAGTCATGTATGTGACATGGATTGCTACTGATTGGTTCCTCTCAGCAATGTTCATTATTCTGTGTGTGATTTGGAATGAAGGAGACTGCTACAAGGCAATATTCATCTCCACTAGGAATGAAGGTGTGTGTGTGTGTGTGTGTGTGTGTGTGTGTGTGTGTGTGTGTGTGTGTGTGTGTGTGTGTGTGTGTGTGTGAGAGTATGTAATCCCACCCCCACCCCCCATTAAGGAAACCACCGTAAAAAATTTCTCCAAAGCCAACTTCACGCTTCTTAAGACAGAAGTGGCAAACTTCATGACACCCATACTGATGGACAATAGAGATATGACTGCTGAATCCTATACAAATGCACTTTATAAGCAGTTACACGAGTGCATGGATTGTGCAATTCCTAACAGAACCAAGACGCTATCCTCCAAAAAAAAGAAGCCAATCTGGTGGTCCCCTGCCATAAACAAACTCTACAACAGAAGAAAGAAACTGTTGCAAAAAAGAGTAAAATCCCATGATTAGAGAAACTCCGTGGTCAGCCTCAGTAAGAAGTTGAGATCCCTCATAAAATCCTCCAAAGCTAGGTATGAAAAAAAATTGCCACTGATTCTAAAGACAACCATAAAACATTCTATAGCTATGTCAAGAATCTCAATTGCAACACTCAGATCTGCTCTGAGTTACAGCACAATGGCATTAAATATACAGAACCAACTGATATTACCAACATCCTGGCAGATAGGGCCAGTGCTAACTTTACCCCTCTCTCCCCCCCTAAACGGCCCATCTCTATACCGGAAGAATGCAAAGTTCCTGTAATCATAGCTGCACAGGTAAAAAACACACTCTCCAAAGCCAAGAACACAGCATCCATGGGACCTGACAACATCCCAGGCTGTGTTCTACATGAACTACAGAACGAACTGGCACCCCACCTAAGTACCATGTTCAATCATAGCCTCACCTCAGGCTTTGTGCCCGCTGAATGATGCACAGCAATGGTTATCCCACTCCACAAAGGGGGAGCCAAAACAGACCCTGGGAACTACCGCCCCATCTGCCTGATGTGCCTGGTCTGCAAGGCTATGGAACGTATCATCATGGAACTTATAAACAATGACACTGGTAATCTCCAAACTCTTGACACTACCCAGTTCAAGTTTGTAAAAGGCAGATCATGTCTCCTGAACCTGATAGACTTTTTTGAAGCAGTCACCAAAGCCGTAGATGAGGGTAAGGTGGTTCACAGAGCCTATCTAGATCTCGCCAAGGCTTTCAACACCATCCCCCACTCTGGAATTATAGATAAACTCACTAGACTAGGCATAAATCCCTATGTCACAAGATGGGTTGCCAACTGGCTCACTGACAGAACCCACACTATGAAAGTAGCAGACTCTAAATCCAACTTCAGACAAGTGATAAGTGGACTGCCACAGGGTTCAGTCCTGGGTCCTCTCCTGTTTCCTATCTACTTCTCTGAAGTACAGGCTAACACAGAAGGTCTTTGGCTAACAAAGTTCACAAATAACTGCAAACTAGGAGCCATAATCAAAACTCCTAACAATGTAGACATCCTACAAAAGGGCCTCACTGAGACAGATGCCTGGTGTCAAAGCCATGGCCTCAAGCTCAATGCCAAAAAGTGCACTGTCATCCCTTTTTTTAAAATCTCTGTACCCATGAACTACCACATAGGTGAAAGTCTACTTAACACTGAAAGTGTGATAAGAGACCTTGGGACACAGGTGGACAGTAGTCTCTCCTTAGATAATCACATCGCCACAGTAGTCAGGAAATCCTTCTACATGGCACACCTCATCACAAAACGTTTCTCATCCAGGAAAAAAGAGGTCATTGTTCCCCTCTACTCATCACTCATTGGACCCATTATAGAGTACAATGCCCCATTTTGTATGTACCTCACAAGACATCTACAACAACTGGAAAGGACGCAGAAATACTTCACAAAGAGGATTACTGGCCTCAAACAGATGCTCTATGCAGACCGTCTCAAAAAACTCCAGCTTTACTCTGTCGCATATCGCCTACTCAGAGGTGATCTCTGCCTAACATACAATGCTATGTCAAACCCAGAGCTGTTGGACATGCTCCACCTAAAGAAATCCCAATCCCTTTGAGCTACATGCTCTAGGGACCTAAACCTTGTCACCACAATAAACAGAACATGCTGGAGGGATAGATTCCTGTCCCAGAGACTTCCCATACTCTGGAACAAACTACCTATCTATATCAAACAAAGCTCCTCATTAGCACTCTTCAATAAAAATCTTGATGATTGGATGGGAGATAGGAAATTCACCCCGGGGATCACTTCTGTGGCTCTGCTTGACAGGGGCACAGGAAAATAATTTCCTTGGGTGGCAAAAGCCAGGGTACCGTTTCGCTAGGCTTATATAGGCTCTAGGGCCAATAGCCTAGTATCTACCTATGAACCTATAATGCCCCAGTTAAATATACCCAGTGGCTAGAGTTACTCAGGCTCAAACCCTGTACTTTGGGTACAGGTAGCAAGAGCCTGAATTCCCTACTCACCACCACTTGGGAAAACTGTCCAGATTTTTGCCTCATATTTTTGTTCTGTTCTGTTACACATAAAATCTGTGGTTTTCTGGATTTTTGTAATCAGTGAAGGATTGAGTTCACTAAATAATGTCAGGCATTTGAATTTCAGACTTCATATTCTTCAGAAAATACACAGTAACACAAAACCTTTTATTCTAGCAATTTTCTAAGTTGATAAGATCCAGTATTTGAAATTTGACCGTATTTTTGGGGCTATATTCATCCATTATTGGCTTTACCCAAGTGTTTTGTGCTAAGAGGTTGAGAGCTATGGTGAGAACTGAATTCACTGAATATGTTTGGGGGCTGTATTCCTTCATTATTGGCTTTGTCCAGGTGTTTTCTGCTAAGAGGTTGAGAGATATGGTGAGAACTGAATTCACTAAATGATAGCAATTTAAGTTTCAGTCTTCCCATCTTTCAAGAAATGTCTGATTTGGCATAGTGGTATGTTGCTCTGACTGTAGTGCGCAGGGTCCTGGGTTCAAGACTTGGCAGTGAAACACATGGTGGTAACACAACATTTTATTCTAGCAATTTTCCAAGATTATGCAAGCAATGTTTAAAATGTGTCCCTGTTTTTTGGGCTTTTGTCTCCCCCTAATAAATTTTGGCTTTTTCCAGATTTCTTGTGCTGCAAAGTTGAGAGATACAGTTGAGTGTCAAGTGGATTTTACTAGGAGCTGAGAGCTTCAGGGGAAGAGAAGTTTAGTACTGCTTATGCTGAGCCTGCTTGCATTGTTAATAGCATAACAGGTTGAATGCTTGCTTTTGATGCAGAAGGCTGTGGGTTCTACTCCTGCAGTATTTAGATGCATTGCTGATACTCTACTGTGTCAAACTTTTAAAGGGGGTGGATGCTACAGTCCTGAGAATGTACTCTTTGGTGGCGATACCTAGTAACTATGAACATGTTATTAGTTTACCATCCATTCCCTATTGCAATATTACAAGCTTATAATTTTTTAAATGTAACATAGGCAATTTATTCCTCAAAGGCAACAGGCACTTTATTTGTAGATGAAACAATTAAATATAAAGTTGTTTGCTAGCAGCAACCTCTTCATTAGTTACAGATCTCTTTAATGTGGAATTATTTAGATGAGTTTTACTTCTGCAGAGATTGTGCATATTTACTGATACTGGTGGATTGTAGAAGTTTGAGTAGACTTTTATGATGGAAATGTTCTGAATTGGGCAGTTTTGTCATTATTAGTGCATGCATTTATTTCACTGTTTACTGGAAAAATGTTCAAAACAATAAATGTAAAATTCCTCTAACAACTGTACTGTACTATACAAGGAATATAATTTAATACAATCAGGCAGATGTATCAAAGAACACATGTATGTTTTGTATGCAAGGGGCCTATGATTTGAAAATAGCCCAAAGTTAATCTTTGTCTGCCACTGGCCAGATATATTTTCTTTGAATGTGGGTTTCAATGCTGTTTCAATGAATGTGAGTTTCAAGGGCACAGAAGTTTTAATGCTAAGTCTATTTTCATTGTGAGACTGCATTGCTTTGTTTAGCAGATGTCTATTAGTGTTTGTGCTGTAAAATGTAAAATAAAACTTTTAAATGAAATCCAAATCATCGTAGAAGTAAAGCAGTATGCACGCTACAGTGTTTATGGTAAATGGGGTGAAATAGCCAAGTAATGGGACATTGGAATGGCTGCAGGGGGAGGAGGCCCCGTTCGACCATGATTTTTTGAGGGGGGAAGGGCGGCAAACTCAAAGACAACCCCAGTTGAACTATACCTCTCAACTGTCCAGATTTTCACAGAAGGAATAGATTTTTGCTTCTTATTTTTGGTTTGTTCCTTATAAAATGTGTGGTTTTCTGGCAAATCATTTAAGAATGAAGTCACTAAATAATGACAGACATTGAGTTTCAGATTTCATACCCTTCAGAAAAATGCACACTAAAGTAAGACCTGTTATTCTATCAACTGTCTAAGTTTATAAAAAAGCAATTTTTAGTACTGTTTGTTTGCTCCCCCAATATATTTGGCCTTGTCCAGATTTACTGCATTAAGAGGTTGAGAGGTACGCACAAATAAATCACTTTATAGAATTAGATATATCCAAACCTCTCAGCTGTCCCAGATATTGGCTCAAAATGTTGCTCTCCCCCTAATAATCCCTCCACAAAATGGCAATTTTGGAAGAAAATTTGGAGGGTTTACAATTAATAAATAATTTTAATGATCAGAGTTATAGATTACTTTTTTTTTCAGAAATGGATGTAGATTTTCTTATTTTGTCAGCTGCTCAACTTAGCAGTACTAATATTAAAAAAGCTTCCCTTCTTTGACAGGTTCCCAGCTGTATTGTGTGGCTATTTTATATTTTTGCATCACATTTTTGGTCTGTTTTTCATAAAGTTGTGGTTTTCTGGCAAATTAGTGGCAAATCATTAAAGACTGAAGTTAGAAATTAATGACAGTCATTTGAGTTTAAGATTTCATACCCTTCAGAAAATTCATACTAATGTAAGACCTAGTCTATTATCTTTCTAAGTTTATAAGAGCAATATTTAAAAATTGCCCTTATTTTTGTGCATTTGTCTCACTTCTATTTATGGCTTTGTCCAGATTTCATGCTCTGAGGTTGAGAGGTATGACAAATGTGTCAGGGCCATCACCATCAGCCAGATACATTTCAAATTGTGACATACTTGTTGCACCCCAATCCCCCATGTAGTGACTCTGGATGTGTCCAAGCAAGGTAAGGAGCAGTATTTCAAATTGTGACATACTTGTTGCACCCCAATCCCCCATGTAGTGACTCTGGATGTGTCCAAGCAAGGCAAGGAGCAGTTATGCAGTGTAAGTGTGCAGAGTATCCCCACATCAAAGGTAGACACATGTACTACAGTGGTTTTCATTTCTCCTTGATTTTGCAGAATGTTCTGGTTTTCTGTCATATTTTAATACTGTTGATTTATGGTTCTTTTAATTCAGAAAATGCATGTTGTTGCAGTGCCTGTTGCTCTGTGTTTAAGTAGCAATGCTTTAATGACCATCAGGTAAGCTTGTCTGAGATTGTAAGATGCAAGAAAGCTTTAATAATCATACTATTAAAGAATTATCAACATTAAAAGCCTTTTTGTTGTTGCCATGCAGAGAATATTTACATAACTAGATAACGTATAAGCCTTAGGTATTGAAATGCATATCACAGTATTTGTAATAGAGGGCAGGATTACAGTATTTTCAGAAGCTCATTACATTTGCTAGAGAGCAGCGGTGGTGCAGCAGTAGCATTGTTGCCTCACAGCAAGAGGTTCTCCTGTTCGATTCTCAGCTGGAGTGCCTTCTGTGTGGAGTCTGCATGTCCTCCCCGTGGTCGAGTGGCATTCGAAAGACATGCGTAAATGGGCATGCCTTCATTGAAGGTTGGGCGTCGGGCTGGCAACTCGGCACCATAAAAATCTACTGCCAATCATTAGTGGACCGGAGTTCCGCTGTGGTGACCCCTAACTGGGAAAAGCTGAAAAGACAAACAACAACATTACATTTGTTAGAGACTTGCAGTCATCTTTGCAGGCTTTACCCGTAAACTAAACAGAATGCCAATCTATCATGTGTGGTCCATAATCTGTGCAGTAATCCTTTAAGCAATTTATCTTGAGCTTGTTTCTTGTTTGCTTTCATTTTTTACTTTGATCATGTTTTCCCAATGAAACAAGTAGATAGTTGCCAGGCAGCAGGTCTTTTTTGTATAAGAAACATTTTTACAAGTGGGGGTATCACAGAGATTGCTACTTTCAGCATGTTACTTGGTACTTTTATAAAGCTGAATATAAATTATAATTAGAACTGCAGTGCAAGGAGAAGTGATTTGAGTAGAGTGCTGCTTGTTTTTTTATACTTGATTTTGACTGGCATTCCAGTAATGTATTTAAAAAGTAATTTATTTTTTTCATGCCTCACAAACTTTTTGTTTCCATCTAGGTATTAAGTAAGCTGTCATGTATCCAAGGCATTGAAATATTTTTTCTTCTTCTCCACTTCATTTTGTCTTGATTGGACATTCATAATGACGGTTTGGCACCCAGGGCAGCGTGTTTAATTAAAGTCCCAGTTTTTGTGGTTTTAAGCATAGCGCTGCCCCTTTCTAGTTGGCCACACTCCTTTCCATTGACCCCACCCATTCAGCTGTCTCCTGCAGCCCCCCTTTGATATGAAGTTACCAGCCACCACTGATAGCAATGCACAATCTTCCTTACTTTAGGTACTAAAAGTGAGGAGTTTTTTTATATTCATGTGAATCTACTAATGTAAAAAGTATCAGTATAAGATTAGGCATTGGTTCCATATCTCATGTGCCTTACATACACACACACACACACACACACACACACACACATATATGCATTTACACACACACACACACACACATATATATATATATATATATATATATATATATAGGTACATATCACTTCACGTAAAACTCATTTCACCTAAACTCATTTCACCAAGACCAAATCACCTAAAGTTCATTTCATCTAAAACTCATTTCACTGACAAGTAGTACTCTAAAGCAAGTTAATGGTATATGTCCTTTTCCCCACTGTAGTGCGATCCTGGTGTTTTATATATATATATATATATATATATATATATATATATATATATATATATATATATATATATACATATATTAAGGTGGTGTGGGTGGCGCAGCCCCCCACACTGGGGGGTGTGGGGGCGTAGCCCCCCACCTAGTTGGCTTTTACCAAATAATGTAAAATAAAACCAGACACCATAAAACCAAAGTAAGTGGGGGGCGTCACTCCCACACCCCCCAATGTGGGGGGGCTGCACCCCCATACCCCCGTGATTATATATACTAACACCAGGATCACACTACAGTGGAGAAAAGGACATATACCTTTGACTTGCCTTATTGTACTACTTGTCAGTGAAATGAGTTTTAGGTGAAATGAGTTTTAGGTGAAATGAACTTTAGGTGATTTGGTCTTGGTGAAATGAGTTTAGGTGAAATGATACGTACCCATATATATATATATATATATATATATATATATATATATATATATACATACATTTTTTAATTTGGTGGGAGCATTATGGTTATTAAAATTGAGTCTGTTATGCCTGCACTGCCTAGGGCTCATTAATCTGCTTAATCCAAGGATTTTTTTCTTTCTACAGCTTGTTTGAGTCTGTTAAATATTTTATCTCAAGTTACCTGCTTGCTCAGTAAGCTCTGAGTCATGCTTTCCTGTTTAAATGCCATCACTTACAATGGGAAACTGCTACATAACATTCTGTTTAGTCGGTGCTTGACTGTTATTGCTCTTGCCAAACCTGTGCCAACAGGTGGCTTATTGTTCATTTTGTAATTTCTCTTCTGCCTCCTTGTGACTAGAAATCATGTAACTTTGAGGAACAAGTCAAATCATCGGTTTGAGGTGCTACATTTAACTGTTTTTTGATGGGAATGGTGGCATTTATATTCTATGGAGAAAGCAGTATTTAATTTAAACTAAAACTGCTATCTTGCTGGATGCAGACTGCTAGGGCTAGAATGTAGTTCTCTTTAGTCTGCTCTGGCTATTGCAAGTTTTACCTTTAGATTGTCTGGGAGATGGTACATACTTGATCTCCATTACATTTTGATTTTGTTTCCTGCATACTTCTGATTTTTAATCTGAATATTTAGCAATTATATAAAATATCATATCTTAGGACAGTCTGCTTAAATCCTCAAACAGATTTCAATGCGTCCTTTAGAAAGAGCATTTTCAAACATCTTTTTATGATTCAATATTTTATCTGCATTTTAAAGTTATTCTGCGTTTAACAGATGTTTACTAATCCATTGTCTATATAAAGTATTTAGGGCAAAACAATGTATTGCCAATATCAATAAAAATATTTAGGTACCAACAGTAGCAACTTGTGACTGCAAAGCAAAGGGGACTGAAGGAAGCAGCCCAGTAATGGGGCTACATTACAGCAAGTCAATGACTGTTTAACTGTGATCATTCAATAGATGAAGTCTCTTTCATCCACAGATTGCTTCAGTACCAACTCATTATAGCTACTTTGTTGACAGTATACACATCAGATGTCCAGTTGTGATCAAATAATAGCACTGACAATACTACTACTACTACTAATAATAATAATAATAATAACTACGGTAATGTATTTCAGATTGTTTCAAATATACTAGCTCTGTCTAGTCTAATCAAATTTTAGCTGTGATTAAATGACAAAAGGGGTCAGTGAGTTTCATCAATAGACTGCTTTCATGTCCCAAAGCTAAAGCTACTTTATTGACTGTTTATACCTCAGATATCCAGTTGTGATTGAATAATAATAATAATAATAATTACAATAATACACTTCAGATTGTTTTAAAAACACTAGCTGTGTCTAGTCTAATCAAATGTTTAACTGTGATTAAATGACCGAAGGGGTCAGTCAGTTTTATCAATAGACTGCCTATATGTCCTAAAGTTACAGCCACTTTATTTTTTTTTCTCAAATAATTTTTTATTTTCCAAATAATATAATGTTTAACAATACAATCATCAGTAAACAAGTATTATAAACCTTTATATACACTATGTACCATTCACTACAGCCACTTTATTGATTGTGTAAACATCAGATATATGTAATCAAATAAACAAATAAATACATAAATAATAGCCACCATAATTTATTTCAGATTGTTGCTAAAAGATGCATACTGTGCAACCCATTGAATCCCCTTCATGCAAATATACTCACTCATATACACACACAAGATATTTCCATCAATTATAGGTTCATAGGTGTTTACCAGACTAATGACCACAAGGACCTTTTTAAGCCTAGCCATGCATCCCAAATCTTTGACAAGTTCTGATACCCTTGATAAGTGTAAGCATGGGCCTGGGAGATTAACAATTTACAGGTTACCTGTGTCCATTAGAGACATCAGTGCCAAACCTGGGATGAATTTCCAGTTTCCCATCCAATTGTCCAAGTTGCACTTGAATTGGGTTAAGGAAGAACTCTGCTTCACATACATGAGGAGCCTGTTTCACAGAAGGGGTAGTCTCTGGGATACATACCTATCTCTCCAGCAGGTCCTATTTATATCAAAGGCAAGGTCTTTAGAATGGATAATTCTGGTGCTGTTTGTTTTGTGGATATGCAGGAGGTCCATCACAGTGGAGGTCTGACAATGCCCTACATGCCAGGGATAGATCTCCTCTCAAAAGCCTGTAGGAGACAAAATACAGGGATAGGGCCTTAAGGCGGTCTCCGTAGGACGTTTTACTTACGCACTGTATTCTTTTAGTGAGGAACCTCTGTGGACTTTCCAGTTGTTGGATATGCCTGGTTAGGTACATACCAAAGGGAGCATTGTACTCTGACCCAGCTAAGTTAAGCAAAATGAATGCCCTCATACATGCATCTTTGTCAGAAAAAGCTGCTTGTATGAAAATATCATATTCCTGCTTGAATACTTTCCAATTTTCTGCTATATTATGATCAAACACAAGTGGACCTGGTGTGCGAAATGCCTTTGCCATATCAACACACAGTAGTGAAGGTGCTTGAAATTATGTACGAACACACATACATATATATATATATATATATATATATATAAATATATATATATATATATATATATATATATATATATACACACCAGAACTTTATGCCAGTAGCTGTAATTATACCTAATAGCACAACAAACTCTTTGAAATAACTGCACTTTGTCAAATAAATCTCAGTATAAGAAGAACACTCTGAAATCACTGTGCTTTGCGAAACTACTCCTTATCAGTGTAAGAAACACCCTGAAATGGCAGCACTCTGTGAATAAATACACACAGCACAAGAAACTTTTTGAAATGGCTGTACTTTGACTGCACTTTGCAAAATAATTGTACTTTGCACACAGTCAATTCTTTGAAATAATTGCACTGTAATAAAGCACACACTCTGCAAACACTTTGCACACTCTGAGTTACTTTGAACAACTCTAGTTATGCTTTGAATGGCTTCAGTCAATGTGAAATAGTAGTTTGTTTCCAAACATGGTCTTTTACAAAAATAAAACAGAGTCGCCTTGCCCTTTAAGCTCAATTTGCCCTTTTATTGTACTTGTTATGCCCATTTAATCTCTTATCATGCTCATTATACTTTTCTTGTGCCTGTTTTACTTTAAACATACTCGTTACGCAAACCAAAGATAATTCAGAGCCCCACATGAATATTTCGGCTAGTTTTATCAAATATCGTGTTTTGAACATTTTGTTTAATTAATAATGTGGTTTGTGCCTTTCATTTGATTAATAATATGTTTTGTGCTACTCGTTTGATTAATAATGTGTTTTGTGCCTTATAAATACGTCATTTCATTTTCTTTGCCAAATAAATAATTTGTGCAGTTTTCTTTACCTTTAGCTTGTTTCTGGCCCTTTTTTGTTTGAGCTCCGTTTCACTCATCTGGCTCAATCTGTCTTCAGGGTCTATATTAGAAGACCAAAGATGCATTCTTTCAAATGCATCTTGTTTGAACTTAAAAGGCAGAAAACGGAAAATATTGAAGCGGCTGTTAAGCAAATTCTTATCTGGGAAAGAATTTGATTGGCCGCTTCGGTACTTTGCCATTTTCAGCACTGTTATGCTGTCTCGGAGTTGGTATATTTAAGTTGGGGGGTAATGTTAAAATTTATTTTTATTTTATTTTTTTTTGTTGGAAAAGCGATTTTTTTCCCTTGGGGAAAAAATCGCTGTTTTGACACTTCGACATTGTAAGCTTTTGCTTAGATAGGGTTGATCAATCACCGTTCGCTTTTTTAAGTGTTCGGTGATTTAATATAGACCTTGTCTTCACCTTCAACTCTGCAACTCATGGCTTGAAGAAGTTGTTCTTCTAATCCCTGTTCTGACACCATGTTGCTCATCTGCTCAGGATAAAACAGACGAACATTTGTGGGTTCAGTTTAAGCAGCTTTATTACACACAAACACATCAGAAATGAGGTTTTGTAACTTAAACTTAAATAAATTTATAAACAACTGATTACCACACTCATACATATCAACACTCTGTCCTCTCAAAATGGCACTGCTGCCTGCACGTGCTCACTATTTATATGTACGTGCTTACATCTGGAAGTGCTTCTTAAAGGTACATACCCACACTCTGATCTACACATGCCATCCATCAATACACTTCTAACTAATGCATATAGATAACAGTGTAAAAGGCTTTGCTTCACATTATTCATTAATATATTCCAGCATATGCATTATATAGGTAAAATAATTACAACACACCTGCTGGAGTTCAATACTGCTCTGTAAAAATAGCTTGGAAAATAGTTTGCTGTGCTGAACATGTAGCAAGTATCCTCACCATCAGTTTGGCTAGCTACACATTTACCTTTTTATAATGGAGTAGATTATTAATGGACTGCATCTGTCTAGGCTGTGTTTCAGAAATGCTAATTGCAGCATAAGCAGCTGAATTGCATGCTAATCAGTTAATCTGGTGGAGCTATTCAAGAAGTTATAAAGAAACCATTTAGAATCTATGCTGGTTTTTCCTGTGGATTTTAAAAGTAGTGGAGTACAGACACAGAACGTCTACACAGACAGAATGTTAGGAGCTGCTGCTGCTTAATTCCATTTGTATATGCTACAGGCTGTAGGCAATGCTGCTGCTGCCAATAGGCCCAGCCTGAGACAGAGAAGAGTTTTCAGGTTACATTTAACTTATCACAACATAAATGACATTCACATTGTAGAGTGCTACAGGGTGAACAGGGAAACAATACAGAAACCCTGTGACCTCTGCCACCCTCAACTCAGAGCCACAGCTTTTACCTCCCCATGTAGTGGCTGTGTACTGCTTGCATCACAGTCAGCCCTGAACTAACACTGGGGCAAATGCTACATTTACAAAGTAAGTCCTGAACATGTACTATACTGTATAATAATATTATGATATCTGCTTGTATTTCATCACTTGGTACAGTAAGCAACTACAAGGTGGGAGATTTCTTCATAACTTAATGTCAAATGTGACAGCAGAGAGTTATTTGACTTGTATGTGTCCATTAGCAAGAAGAAGGCCTCAAGCATTATAGATTCACACATCAATACATCCCCAAAGTAATGATGATCACTGCATGCCCTCAATTTAGCAACATACATTTGAAATGGGAAATCATAGCAGTGAGAAGTTTGAAAGTAATGAGACACATAGCAGTTTCCAGCATCACTATCCCCACAAGATCAAAGTGGCAGGATGCAAAGCAAGGAGAGTAACAAGAGCAACATAGCCTTGTTTGTGCAATCACAGTAGCTCAGCCTGGGTCCACCCCCTTTGAAAAAGCATTATACCCTAGTATGTTCTATGATAGGAACCCACCTTGGTTCCCCACCCCCAAAACAGCAGTCTATGCTTGTTTGTGGCATCTAACCTTCCATTAATTTGTTAGCAACTGCATATGATATTGTTCTCAGTGAATATCTTCACAAATTTTAAAGTAAATGATATAGACTGGCTTCACACTGCATGTCTGTGAGTACTGGTCAGACAACTGATGAATGACCAAGAACCACAGAAAGGTAGGACACAGCTGTATATCTGCAAGGAATAATCATAACAGGTTGTGTGATCACTAAGTGCACTACATCCAAATATATAAAATGTAATACATTTACAAATAACAGGTCATGTCTTGATATCAGTGTACATTCAGTTGCACTTGGTTGTGTGAGGAATTACGTCATGTATTTGCTGCAAAGGTGTTTGCGGGGCAAAGATGGATAAGTCCCCTCTCCTGTTTTGTGATGGTGCATTGCAGTGAGAGTTGGGATTCAAACTTATGAAGTCATATCTCATGTGTACTAACAGTTTTTACTCTATGTTATAGATTGAATTTCTGCATTTTAATTAATTCTCCATGTTCCTTTTTGTTTTTGGGGGAGCCAATGTTTGTGCAATGTGTCACTTAGCATAAATGGCTTTTGCTATGTGCATTTTGTTTGTGGGTGGAGCAGCACTGCACAAACTGGATGAATGGGCCACCTGGATAGCAAACAGGACCCAGACAGCCAGAAGCATGCACTGGATACATTCAATTAATACTATTGGCCAACATGCAAACACATTTCCCGGCAGCATACACTCTATGGTAAGTGATGCACAACACTTTCAAATGGTCAGATCCAGAAAGTGCGCACTTCCAGTAAGCAAGATACCTGCAATTGGTGGGGAAATATCATTATACATTGATCTTGATCTGTGATAGAAATGGCTGGTTTTCCTGGAGAGGTTTTGAGATTCTGTGCTCAAAGACAGGGTGTCCAGGAGTCCAAAGTGTTTGTTGGACCCTTGTGAATGAACATGGGTCCAAGTTGTTGCAGTGGGACTATTATGGCTTGGCTTACAAGACAGAGGCATAGAATAGTCTGGCCCAGGCTCTGACCAGTGCTACTGGTATCCCCCGCACTGGCGAACAATGTAGAAACCACTACAGAGACCTCAGGATGAGGAAGAGGGATACCCATGACATTTGGATCAAGGAATGTAGGACTGGGGGCACCCCACAGATGTGTAAGTATCACTTATAGAGACTACTTGTTAGAGTTAAAAGCTGGTTATAGTCAAGATTGGTGTGCTTAATGGTATTCTGTTGTGTTCTGTTTTTTTCCACAGCTGTCACAGACCAGGAACTGAATGTGCAAACCCATGCTGCTAGATTGGCATGGATGCAAGATGCATGTGGTATGTATTCATCCCAACAGTGGGGTTATTTTAGCAATAAAACTTGCAGCACATTTATTAGTTAATTATACAGTTGTATCAAATTGAGCTTTCATTTCATAACTGTAATAGGGAAGTATGCATGCATTACTCTGGAGAGCAATGCAACAGTTCATTATTACAAAGCAGACATAGGTTGTGCCTTCAAAATCCACACTTCTCAAATATACATTACTGTTAAGGTTTCATCAATATTGCAATGTAACGTCAGAGCTGTAAGGCAATGTCACCACAGGCTTGCTGTAAACTGTAATCAGTATATTTTGACCAGAATATGTGTAATATATGCACACATCAAGGATTGCTTACTGCAATCTGTAGTATATTGTGCATATGTTAGGAGCTAGGTAGTCTTAACAGTAAACAAAGATATTTGTTAGGAGTTTGTAATGTTAAAAGTAAAGATAACAGATTAGAGTCAAATAATTGTATCAAACCTTTGTATGTCACATATGAAGTTATTAATGTTCTCCCTTTTTTCCCACAGCCCAACTCGTTTCTCTCTCTTTTTTGTGTTTATTATTTTATTTATTGTTTGTGTGTCTATTTTGTTATTTTTTTGTTTTTCCTACAGCACAGCAGGGTAGGACTGTCCCACATGATCCACCTGTCCCCACTCCACTGCTACATTACCACTGCCCAGCACATCTGGTGAAGAACCTGGAAGCACCTCTTCTGCCACCCCTGCACTACCCAGCTCCTCAGGTAGTTCTGTCCTGGAGGATAGGCCTGTGACTCCCTCAGGGAAGAGTGGCAGAGTGGGTGAGTTTATCAATAGTGACAAACTGCCAAGGATGGTGCATAGGATTGTGCACCACACTGTTGGTGCATGACTACACTTGCTGGAGACACTCCATCATTGTATTAAATAACACAAGGAGACGCAGACATCAGACACTGCAGCTATCAGGGCAGTGAGGTGACAGTGATGATAGCCCAGTGGGTAAGGACTCTATTCTCACTGTCACCCAACTTGATGTCCATGGGTTCGCGATGTCCCCACCCTCACCCCAACCATGCTGTGCACCCATCGCATGTGTCATTCACTGTCCCTGTCTCTTGTCTTGTTTGTCTTGTCTGTCTGCAATTCCTCACCTGCCCAACTTACCACACCCATACATTCCTACAGCCCTCCTCCAACATTCCTCTCTCTCTCTCAAAAAAAAAAATAAGCACCAGTCCCACAAAAAAATATTGTCCCATACATAGCTCTCCTTTTTGCACATGTGTCTTCATGACATGCATGATTTTGTCCAGTTCTCTATACAACAGATTGTGTTGTGGTCACTCCTATCTTTGGAGGTGACAGTCTAAATTCAGCAAAATTTGTGCATATATATTTATGTTCTATTCTGGAAGAAATGGATATTCATGGTTCTTTCCTACATCCTTCATGCACATTCCTGTCTTGCTTTCACTTTGTTCATCCACCTGCTTGCTCCCCATTTCACTACTTTCCTGTATTCCCCATTTCTTTTCTTTAAAGCATAATTGCACGATGGTGTGCATCGTGCACTAATGCATGGTTATGGCAAAACCAGTTCTAAGTATTACATAGTTGGATTGGAAACCAACACCATCTAGCCATATTTTAGGCACTCCATACCAACTATCACACTTCAGAATTAAGATTTACACATAAAATTATTTGACACTGTTAACATACATCTGGATTCGAACTAAGTACCATCTAAACAAAAAAATAGATGTGTAACTGCATTAACAGATGGTGCTACAGACTCAGTTGATTAGCAGGTGTATTTTAGAGACTGTATAGCAAATGGCAGACAACTGCTGTTGTATACAAATACTAGTCAACTGAATCTCTGGCTGCAGGAATTAATGCACTTAATGTAGTGATAAGTTCCTTTTTGGTGCAAATGGTTTAGCTATAGGTAATACATGAACGTATTTTGGTAGTAGGGCTGCTTATCGATACTGAGTGATGCAGCATCACACAACATCATGCACTACTACTGTACAAGACTAAATGAGCATCATAAAATAATGCTTTATAAAACATTATAGGGGATCTTGCAATGCTGCTTCATAGAAATTTAATGAAGAAGATATGATATTAGTGATATGTGGAGTAAGCACAGGGAAGTGCAAAGGAAAATCTTTCCTAAACTGTGTCACTTACTATTGAATGTATTAAATACACCTGCTTGGTAAATGACTCCGTGGAAGCTGGTGTTAATGCATTGTTGTTGGAGGCAGATGGTACTGGTTTTCAGTGCAGATAGAAGTAATAATTTTACAAGCATGTATGATACTTTAAATATATCTACTTATATTGCTGCCATTTACCATTGCTTTATGTTGGTTTGCACTGTGCACCATCCCAAAATAATTCTTTAAAGAAAAGAAATGGGGAAGACAGGAAAGTGGTGAAATGGGGAGCAAGCAGGGGAGTGGACAAAGTGCATGAAGGATGTAGGAAAGAATTATAGCTATCAATTTCTTTCAGAATAAAACATACAAATTTTGCTGAATTTGGACAGTCATCTCCAGAGAGAAGGGTGGCCACAACACAAACTGTTATATAGAGAATTGGAAATAATCATGTGTGTCATGAAGACACATGTGCAAAATGGAAAGCTATGTATAGGATGAGTTTTTTTTTTTTTTTGTGAGAGACAGGTGCCCATTTTTTATTTTTTTCTGGAGAGAGAGCAATGTTAGGGAAGGGCTGTAGGAATGTCTGGGTGAGGTACACTGTGAAGGTAAGGAAGCAATTGGAGACAGACAAGAGATACAATATAAGAGACAGGGACAGTGAATGACACATGAGGTGGGTGAACACTATGGATGGGGACAGGGTGGGAAATCTCAGTCCCATGCACATCAAAGTAGTTGACAGTGAAAATCGAATCCTTACCCCGTGGAGTGCCATCACTTTCACCTCAATGTACCTCTGGCTGCAGTGTCTGATGTCTACACCTCCTATGGGTGCTATGCATGAGGATGGAGAGCAGGCAGTTCATCCAGTGTAGATGTGCACCAACAGTGCAGCACACAATCCTATGCACCATCTCTGGCATTTCTTCATGGGTGATAAACTCACCCCCTCCTCCACTGCTCCCAGAGGGAGCCACAGGCCTCTCCTCTGGGGCAGAACTACCTGAGGGGCTGGGTAGTGCAGAGGCAGTAGAGGGGCTGCTGCCAGGTACTGCACAAAACATGCTGGGGAGTGGTGCTGTAGCTGGTGGGGTAGGGGCAGGTGGATCCTGTGGGACAGTCCTACCCTGCTGTGCTGTGGGAAAAACAAAAAATAAAACTATAAAAAAAAATTAAAATAAAAAAGAGAGAGAGAAAAGGGATGGGGTGAGAGAAAAAGTGAGATTGTTAATAACTTCATATGTGGCATACAAAGCATTGATACAATTATTTCACTCAATTCTGTTACCTTTACTTTTAACACTACAAACTTCTGACAAGTTTCTTCCTTAATTTTAAGACTACCCAGTTTATAACTGAGGTACACTGTAGTACAGTTTGTAGCCACCAGTCTTTGATGTGTGCATATATTGCACATATGCATGTTCCAATGATACTGATTACAGTTTACAGAAGGCAATTTGTGCTAGTGGTATAGAGGTAAGTCACATTCCAATAATGATGAAAACCTAACAGTACTGTATATTTGGGAATTGTGTTTTTTGAACCCATAACCGTGGACTATGCTAAAATGTAGTGCTGTTCTTTAGTCCTACAGACTACAACAAACATACCTTCATTTTACAGCTTAGAGATGCACGTTCACTGTTTGTAGCCACCAGTCCTTGATGTGTGCATATATTGCACATATGCGTGTTCCAATTATACTGATTACAGTTTACAGAAGGTCATTTGTGCCACTGGTATAGAGTTATGAAGTTACATTCCAATAATTATGAAAACCTAACAGTATTGTATATTTGGGAAGTGTGGTTTTTGAGCTCATAACTGAGGACTATGCTAAAATACTGTACTGTTCTTTTGTCCTATAGACTATTGCATGCATACTTTCCTTTTACAGTTTAGAGATGCATGCTCACTGTTATTTGAGAATATGGCACCATTGCTTTGTGCCAGACTAAGGCATGCATAGTTTTTTTTACAGTTAGGATATGCATGCTCAAGTTGATTCAACTCTATTAAATACCAACTAAGTGGTCCTTAACTTTTAAAGGTACAAAATACTATACAAATTATTATTATTATTATTATTATTATTAAAATACTATTTAGACAGTACTGTTCTGATGCATACATACCACATGCTGCTTGCATCCTTACTAGACACGCTGCATGGGGCCAAACATTCAAGTCTCTCTCCTCAGCAGCTATGGAAAAAATAGAACAGAACACCATTATGAATACCAGTCTTGACTATATTCAGCTTTTAACTCTTACAATTACTCACTGAAAATGATACAGATAGTCCCTAGGTTATGGACATCCGACATGTAAACATCTCATAGATATTAAATGGCTGCCGCAACGTCAGAAATAACGTGAGAAAATTTTAAATAGTTAAAGTTGCCCGCATCTGTGTGTGTGTGTGTGTGTGTGTGTGTGTGTGTGTGTGTGTGTGTGTGTGTGTGTGTGTGTGTGTGTGTGTGTGTATGACATGGAGAGATTGGGAGAGTAAAATCCAATGTAACTACTGTCTGCATATTTTAACTGTGGAGCTTTTCTCCCCGGGCCTCCACTGAAAATGGATCTACATCCAGTCGGACACTCCCGGTCAACAAATGTAAATAAATAAAAATAATAAATAAATAAAATAAAGAGCGACCTGTGAGTGAATGCAGGTATGAATGAGGTAATGACTCTGTGTGTGTGAGTGTGTGAGACCGGAGGCATGAGAGCGATTTGTGAGTGAATGCAATTATGAATGAGGAAGTGACTGTATGTGTGTGTGAGATCAGGAGAGTGAGAGCGATGTATGACTGAATGCAGGTATGAATGAGGAAGAGACTGTATGTATAACAGCTCGGGAAAGTGATGTGTGAGTGAATGCAGGTATGAATGAGGAAGTGACTGTGTGTGTGTGAGATCAGGAGAGTAAGAGCGATGTGTGACTGAATGCAGGTATAAATGAGGAAGGGACTGTATGTATGACAGCTCGGGAGAGTGAGAGCGATGTGTGAGTGAATGTAGGTATGAATGAGGAAGTGACTGTGTGCGTGACAGATCAGGAGAGAGTGAGAGCAATGTGTGAGTGAATGTAGGTATGAATGAGGAAGTGACTGTGTGTGTGAAAGATGAGGAGAGTGAGAGTGATGTGTGAGTGAATGCAGGAATGAATGAGGAAGAGACTGTATGTGTGAGATCGGGGGAGCGAGAGTGATGTGTGAGTGAATGCAAGTATGAATGAGGAAGAGAGTGTGTGTATGAGAGAGAGTGTGAAGAGTGAGAGCGAGTGAGCGATCCTCTAGCAGCAGTTAAGAGGTGGGTGGTTGCATAAGGGGAAGGAGTTAGTTTTGGAATAGGTAAAGTAGGGTTAAGAGTGTGTGTGTGTGTGTGTGTGTGTGTGTGTGTGTGTGTGTGTGTGTGTGTGTGTGTGTGTGTGTGTGTCATACCTCTAAACCTCTTAGAGCAAGAAATTTGGACAAAAAAAAAAATAAAATAAAAGTGGGACAACTGCCCCAAAATAGGGACAATTTTAACAAATATTGCTCTTACAAACTTAGAAAGTTGATAGAATAACAGGTTTTGCATTAGCATGAATTTTCTGAAGGGTCTGAATTCTGAAACTCAAATGTCTGTCAACATACCTCTCAACCTCTTTGAGTAAGAAATCTGTACAAAGCCATAAATAAAAGTGGGACAAAGGCCCAAAAATAGGAACAAATTTTAAATATTGCTCTTACAAACTTAACACTGTCTACAATTTTGCAGACTGTCCAAATATTTGCACCATATTTTTGGCCTGTTCTTTGTAAAAATGTGTGGTTTATTGTGAAATGACTGAAGACTGCAGTCAATACATAATGACATACATTTCTGTTCCATACTTCATATCCTTCAGAAAATGCATGCTCGCCCTTTACTGGGACTAAAAGGTTGTGTGGAATGATCCATATGCAGTATACAGCTTTCATGGCCAGTAACACTGGGGCGAGCCACAAAACCTTGTTTACCCACACCGCACTTCATTAATATTCATGGCACGAGGCTGCACGATGCTGCATGATGAGCAGTATCGCGTATGCGAATACAGTCTGTGCAGACTGCGCAGAAACTACATGGAGGTTATTGAATATGGACCACAGTCTAAACAAGCATGGGCCTAGGACAGAGCCCTGTGGGACACCCTGACTGTAATCAATACTTTCACCATACCTTTCAACTGTCCAGATTTTTGCAGCATATCCAGATTTTTGCCTCATATTGTTGGTCTGTTGCTCATACAATTGTGTTTTTTTTGGAAAATTAATGGCAAATTGTTGAGGACTGAAGTCAGAAAATAATAGCAAAAATCTGAGTTTTAGACTTTATAACATTTAGAAAAATTCATGCTAATGCAAAACCTGCTATTCTATCAACTTTGTAAGTTTGTAAGTGCAATATTTAAAAAGTGTCCCTAGTTGGTACCTTTATCACCCCATTATTTGTAGCTTTGTCTAGCTTTTTTGCTTTAAGAGATTGAATGGTGTGACTTTCACCTGTCGAGTTGCTATATGATGCTTGCTATGTTCTATTTGTAAGCCATGCATCTATCCATCCTATCAAGAGTAAATTAATACCTAGTCAGATTTATTGATCAGTGTTTTGTGTATGACCCTCTCAAATGCTAAAGTTAAATCTACATAAATTACATCACAGCACAATTTTTCATTCATAGATGTTATAGAACATCATGTTACAGGTGGTAATAGATCTATTTTCAAAATATGCAAGCTGATATATGGTTTCAAGTCCCAACCTTTCTAGTTCTGACAATAAATTATCCAATATTACCTTCTCCATTATTTTCCACAACATGAAAGTGGACTTAAGGCTCCATATGACTCTGGGTTTGTCCTACTCCCCTTTCCCTTAATAACAGGTTTAATATTGGATCTGCTCAGAGTTTGGCAATCTTAGTCAGAGATCTGGAGTGGATCTGAACTAAAATCCAAGGCATCCACTGAAATTGACTGAAAAATAACTATATTTTAAGCCTGCATTGCACTTTGAGAACTGTATTTAACTAAATTGTTGCTTCATTTCTGCAGTTTTTGCTGTTGAGACTGTTTTATTCTGCCTTTGAATTTTTAAGTACTCCTGCCTTATATAGCAGAGGCTAGATTCAGACTTGTCGAATCTACTATTTGGTATCACTTGAGCAGTAAAACCAGCCCTCTTACATTAAGAAGGCCTCCCTGCACCATTGTGGTAGAAATGTGTAGCTCAGGACCGATATAAGTTGGGGATTACTGGAATAAGGCTCAGTTTTGGGCTTTTATATTGGTTAGTTTGTGTTATAACTGCTTAACTTCCTTTATATTTAAACCTCATATTTGCGCGGGTTTAATGTCAGTTTACTGGAGCTGCTCAAAGTTTGGCAATCTTAGCCAGAGATCTGGAGTGAATCTGAACTGAAATCCAAGCCATCCACTGAAATCAACTGAAAAATAAGTATATTTTAAACCTGTATTGCACTTTGAGATCTGTATGTAATTAAATTGCTACGTCATTTCTGCTGTTTTTGCTGCTGAGACTGTTCTATTCTGCACTTTGAATTTTTAAGTACTCCTGCCTTATATATCATAGGCTAGATTCAGACATGCTGAATCTAGATTGTTTTGTATCACTTGAGTACTAGACCCAGTCGTCTTGCATTAAGAGAGCCTCCCTGCACTCTTATGGCAGACTTGTGTAGCTCAGGATCCATCTGAGTTGGGGATTGCTGAAATAAGACTCAGTTTTGGGCTTTCCTATTGATTAGTTTGTATTAAAACTGTTTAACTTCACTTTTATTTAAGCCTCAAGTTTGTGTGTAGCTGTGCACAGCACAATGGGGTTTAGCACTGCCGTGTATAGATGCAAACACATAGAAAGTCAATTTTCCTTAGATATCAGCTAGTGAACCTTCCCAAATTCCCCTGCTGCACTATGGGCAACTTAGTTGTGCATTGAGAAGCTTTGTCATAGTTTTTCAACCCTACCCATCTACAGAATAGACCACTTTGTTAATCCTAGAGCAAAACCTGAGCTAACTAGCCCACTCCCCATTAGTAAGTATGGTATAAACTTACCATAATGGACAGTCAGTTTCTCACCATTTCTCCCACCAGCCTGATTGACCTGGGCATCCTGAGGCAATGTAGTAATTGCCTCATGTATACTTACAACTACTTACTCCTAAAACAAAGAAATTCAATATGTGAGAGATGTATTTACACTATGAATTTTGAATCAATTCTCTCATGTAACAACAAACCAGACATCAAACAGGTTGTCAACACACACACTCCACCTCTTGCATGTAACAAGCTCATAACACATAAACCCACATACTCGGAGGTATTCATTAGAAGCCTACCAAAAATTTAGAGACCTCCCAAGCGCAAACCTATTGCACATGCTGCAGAGCTAATAGAGTCCACTACACATAATAATATACACACCAGTGTCTCAGCTAATAAGCCCCTAAGGCAAAACACCTCAAAACCAAATGTCCTGGTAATAGGTCACTCCATAGCGAGACGCACAGATGTCCTCCTCACCAGGATAGACAAGGGTAAGGTCATTGTTAGCTGCCTGTCAGGTGACAGAATCCATCAAATCATGCACGCACTAAAGTCTCTCAACAACAAGTACCATTATGACTCTGCCATAGTCCATGTTGGGGTGAATGACCAGAGAGATACCTCTGTGGACTATATGATGAGAGACATGACTGAACTCTCAGATTATGTGTCCCAGGCAGGTATATCCCTAGCCCTAAGCAGCATTCTACCTTCACCCAGGATGATGCCTCAATATAAACAAAAACAATTGGCTTAGCTTCTGGTAGTAATCCAAGGGGATCCAGTATCTGTCAGTCTGAGAAGACATGTTCGACAGACCATGCTGCTTTGCAAGGGATGGTCTTCACCTCTTGCCTTTTGGTTTTTGGTTACTGGCAAAGGTACTTGGCTCCTCCATAGGGCCTTCTTTAGGCAATGTCAAAACAACAACATTTCTGATGTAAAAAATCCACTTGTGACAAAAAAAAGGTTATGCTGCTTAATGCTAGGAGTCTAAACAGGAAACTGCAGTTCCTGGAAGCACTCTTCACCTTGGAAGATGCTGATGTCTGTGCAATCACTGAGACATGATTCAAGGCTGCAGAGAGCACCCTGGCCATGCAAGGCTACAATGCCTTCCTACACATTCAGATCTCAAAATGAGCATGAAGGATCCAAAGATGGGAGGTGTATCAGTCTTCATTAAAGACAAATTCACCTTGAGACTAGTTAAACAGTATGACTTTCTTGAGCTACTACAAATCTGACTAACTGTATGTAAAAACCCCTTCCACATTATTGTTAGCTATAGGTCCCCACCATGAACCAAGAGAAACACATTGCCTACCTGGACTTACTACAGTCACTCACTATACAGCCAAACACTTTGGTCATGGGTGATTTCAACTATCCTTCCATCAAGTGAGAGACATATACAAGCACAAATATGCTCACCCTGAGGTTCCTGGACTTTGTCAATGGAAATGCTCTGGAACAGATAGTCTGTATCCCCACAAGGGGCTCAAATGTCCTAGACTTAGTACTTACCAACATGGGGGGGGGGAGTCAAAGCACTACCCCATGTGTGTTGCCCTCTGTGGTAAGGTCCAATCATAAATCAGTCTCATTGGAAGTAACGATTGGACCTGACCCCCTCAAAGGAGCTAAAACAATAAAAAATTTCTCCAAAGAAAACTATAGCCTACTAACTAATGGTATAAATAGTTTAAAAAACCCCTGATAACACAACCAACAAAGACTCCTATACAGAGGTGTACGCACATGCCCTATATAAACTCAGCAGTACATGAACAGATCAAAACCAGGTCCTCACGAAAAAACAAGGCATCCTGGTGGACCTCAAGTATAAATAGGTTATATAACAAGAGGGAGAAATGTCTAAGAACAAGAGGGAACTGACTCAGCAGAGGAAGAACATCCTCCACAGCTTGAACAAGCAAATCAGATACCTTGTAAAGTCCTCTAAAGCTAATTACAAAGTTAAATTAGCATCCCTAGCTAAAGATAATAATAACCTATTCTTAAGTTACATCCAAAATCTAAAAGGGAAGGCTCAGCTTTGTGTTGAACTAGTAGTGGATGGTACCACTCATACTGAACCTGAGGAAATTGCCAACCTGCTAACTGATAGATATGGGCTAAACTTAATCCCCCCGTTCTCACCAGTCATACCCAAAACATTCTGGCCACCAGTCCTCTACATAGTATCTCCAAAGAGCAGGAAATAACTGCACTCTTCAAAGCTAAAAACGCATTCTGTTTGGGACCAGATAACATCCCAGGCTGCTTACTAAACAATCTAAAACAGGACCTGCCTGAACTACTTGGAACTCTGTTTAACCACAGCCTAAACACTAGCTTCTGGCAGCAAGGAAAACAGCAACAGAAACCCCCTTGCACAAAGAGGTTCTATCAACCGACCATGGGAACTATAGACCCATAAGTCTGACCAGCCTTATCTGTAAGGGCATGGAAAGAATTATCATGGACTTTATCAACAAAGACATAAGTGACCTTGGCTTCATTAAGGGTAGATCATAGGATTATAGGACCATAGGAAGTTACTAGGCTATTGACCTTAAGGTCCTTACAAGCCTAGCTAAGAATTTAGCCCATATTCCGACAAGTCAGTGCCTGATGCCCCTGTACAGCAGAGACACAGGTGGAATCCCAGGGATTTATTTTCTGTTCCCCATCCAGTTATCCAGGTTGCACTTAAAAAGGGTTAATGAAGTACTCTGCTTGAGTGGGAGTCTATTCCACAGAAGGTGGAGTATCTGGGACACAAATCTGTCCCACCAACATGTCCTAGTGATGTGTTAGACCAGGTTGAGTTTGCGTGTGTGGGTTACTCAAGTGGAACTTGACTTACAAATATGCAGCAGTCCCATCAAAGTGGGGTATGAGATTGCTTTGTATGCCAAACAGAGGTCACCTCTGAGGAGTCTGTAGGAGACTGAGTAGAGAGA
Organism: Protopterus annectens; assembly: GCF_019279795.1. NCBI lineage: Eukaryota > Metazoa > Chordata > Ceratodontiformes > Protopteridae > Protopterus > Protopterus annectens. The sequence continues at coordinate 693,981,105 of NC_056727.1, forward strand.
CAGGCTCTTTAGCCTATGTATGTAGGGTAGATGTTTGAGGTCCTGGGTTCTCCTGGTAAGGAACCTCTGGTCTCTCCAGCTGCTGCATGTGCTTTGTGAGGTACATGCTGAAAGGGGCATTGTACTCAGTAATGGGTCTTATAAGAGAAGAATGCAGGGATGTTATGACCACCTTGCCCCTGGATGAGATACCCTTACTAATGAGGTGGGCCATGTAGAAAGCTTCCTGTACAACAGAGGCAATATGGTGGTCAAAAGTCAGTTTGCTATCAACCTGGGTGCCCAAGTCTCTCATGACATATTACATGCTTAGAACCTTGTTATTAATGTGATAATCTGTGGGGACATCACTCTCTCCAAAGGGGATGATAATGCATTTTTGGCATTCAGTTTGAGACCATGTTTCTGGCACCAGTCATTTGTTTGGGTGAGACCCTCTTGGAGGATGTCCACATCACTATGGGAATTGATGACAGAGCCCAGCTTGCAGTCATCTGCAAACCTGGTCAGCCATAGCCCACTGGTTTTGGCCTGCACCTCAGAAAAATATATCCCAAACAACAAAGGTCCCAAGACCGATCCCTGGGGTACACCGCTTATTATGGGTTGACTGCTTGAGGTGGCTTCCCCTATTTTAACTAGGTGGGTTCTATCAGTGAGCCAATTTGCTACCCATTTGGTAACATATGGACTGATGTCTAGTTGAGAGAGTTTATCTATTATATCTGAATGGGGAATAGTATCAAAGGCTTTGGCCAGGTCAAGGTAGGCAGTGTGCACTATCTTCCCCTTGACCATGGTGACTGTCTCAAAGAAGTCAACCAAACTTAACAGGCATGATCTCCCCTTGACAAACTCTGTGTGTGAAACTGTGTGGGATCGAGTATTTGGATGTTGCCAAAGTCCTTGTTAATGAGGTCCATGATAATCTGCTCTATGGCCTTGCTGATCAGGCTAGTTAGGTGGATGGGTCTATAATTTCCTGGATCGGATGACACTCCACCTTTGTGCAAAGGGATGATAGTGGCTGTCCTCCACTCGATTGGCATGAAGCCGGTACTCAGGCTTTGGTTGACTAGGGTGATGAATGGTGCTGCAAGTTCCTGCCTGAGTTCATGTAGGATGCAACCTGGGATGTTATGGGGTCCCATTAAGGCTGTATTTTTTTGTCTTTAAGAGGGCAGTGATGACTTGCTCCTTAGAGATAAGGGGAGGTGGGAAGGTACTGGGGATGTCCTGATTTACTGATGGGGAAGATAGAGGGGCGAGGTGTTCACTGAATCTGTCTGCCAGCAGGTTGGCTATATCTACGGCGTTTGTGTATGTGGTGTCCTTGACCAGCAGTTCTGAGCAGATCTGGGTGCTTCCCTTGAGATTGCAGACATAAGTGAAGAAAGCCTTGTGATTGTCTTTAGTAGATGTGGCCAGTTTGGACTCGAAGTTTGCTTTGGATGATTTTATTAGTGCTCTTATTTGGTTGCTCAGGCTGAGGAGAGATTGCTTCCAATTAGGCACCTGCTCCTTCTTGGTCCTGGACAGCAATTCTTTCCTTTTATTATAAAGTTTATTTATTGCAAATGTCCACCAGACAGGTTTACTCTTCCTTGAGGAGGATGATTTTGTCCTGTCAAGTATTCCTAATTCTATGCAGCTATATAAATGCTCGTACAGTACTTTGGTGTAGGTCTGGACATATGTGCCAGTTCCTATGGAGGAGGAAGGGGCTGTGAAGCTGTTTATATCTTCCCTCAGGAGGTTGTAATCAGCTTTGGAGAAGTTTTTTGTTTGACCCTAGCTGGGGGGGGTGGAAATGGTGACTTCAAAAGTGACCGCATAGTGGTCAGATCTTACCAGGGAGGATGACACTGTAGGGATACTGCAGTGGTTACTCATGTTGGTTAATACCAAGTCCAAGATATTTTCACCTCTTGTGGGGGTGTCAGTCAGCTGGTCCAAGGCATTTGCATTGACGAAATCAAGGAATCTCTGGGCATTTGTGTTTTGGCATGAATAATTTTTCCAATCGGGTCTATATTATGTTGTCGAACATTTACATGTTCGAACGTCATATGGTTGACACCATATGATCGAACATGTAAATGCTTGAACGCTTCAACAGAGATCTCCGTACAGTGCGGAAATGGAAGTTTCCCATTGTCTGCACTGTAGTGCAATCTCAGAGTTGGTATATTTAAAGAGTGGGAGGGCACAGCAACCCGCATGGGGGGTGCAGGGGGGTTTGCCCCTTTGCTTAACCTTTCAGGTAGGTTTTTTTCTGTTTTTTTTTTTGATTTTCGAACTTTTAAGAGTTTGAACATATGGTGTTGACCATATGGTGTTCGAACTTTTAAAAGTTTGATAATCTAATATAGACCCCTTCCAATCTATGGTTGATAGTTAAAGTCACCCAGGGTCAGGGTAAAGGGTCAAATCTTGATAGATTTGAAGAGGTCCAGATAGTTGGAGTGGGCATCTTGAGTCAAAATTGGGGGCCTGTAACTAGCTATGAATTGAATCATGCTTATTAAACCTGATGGACTTCTTCGAGAATGTCACCAAAGTCCTGGATGAAGGTAAAACAGTACATACTGGCTATCTCGACTTAACCAAGGCCTTTGAAGCAATCCCCCACTCAGGTATCATTGAGAAACTCTCCCAGCTGAGGATTAACCCATACCTCACTAGATGGATAGCCAACTGGCTCACCTACAGAAGACATACAGTCAAAGCTGGGGGAATTCCACCTCTACCAGTAGACCAGTTACCAGTGGTGTGCCACAAGGATCTGTGCTAGGCCCTCTACTATTTGGAATATACTTCTCGGAAGTCCAGGCAAAAGTAGATGGCATGTGTCTGACCAAGTTCACTGATGATTGCAAACTGGGTGCAATCACTGAGACTCCTAATGATACTGACATATTACAAAAGGGGATAACATAGACAAACGACTGGTGCCAAATGGACTCAAACTAATTGCAAAAAAAAATGCGTTATTATCCCCTTTAGCAAAGGGGAAGTTCCTGCAAATTACAATATAGACATGTATATGTATCCCCCTAAACTCTAACCCAGTGGTGTGGGATTTGGGAACACAGGTTGACAGTAACCTTAACTTTGATCACCATGTGTCCACAGTGGTAAAGAATGTGTTCTATGTTGCACAACTCATAAGTAAGGGCATCGCATCAAGGAATAGGGATGTTATAACTCCTTTGTACTCGACCCTCATCAGACCACTAATAGAGTACAATGCTTCCTTCTGTATGCATCTCACCAGACACGTGCAGCAGCTGGAGAGACCACAGAGGTTTCTCACCAAGACAATTAAGGGCCTTCAAAACATGACCTACATGGATAGACTGAAAGCCTTGTCACTGTCCTCTGTAGCTTATAGGCTGCTGATAGGTGACCTATGCCTGGCCTACAGAGCAGTTTCTGACCCAGACCTAATGGGAATACTGCACATCCGCAAGTCAAATGGAACAAGATTCACTCGCTCCAGGGACCATAACCTAGCCTGTGACCTTAACAGAACATGCTAGAGTAACAGATATTCCTCTATTATTAGATATTCCTCTGGAATAGACTCCCAATTCACATGAAGAGGAGCTCCTCAATGGCCCTATTTAAGTGCAACTTGACAATTGGATGGGAGATCATAAATTCACCCTGGCTGTGGCACCTATGTCCTCATGGACAGAGGCTACTGGCGCTGATCATAGACTAGCACTGCAAATATAGACCATCTATCGTGGTCAATCAGGGAACATGGGTATAACATGGCTAGGCTTGTAAAGGTTCTAGGGCCATTAGGCTAGTAAACTCCTATGAACCTAACAAGTACATGTCTCCAATCTTGAGGAATCTTCCCATATTTATATGACCTAGCAAATAATAGATATAACAGTACTATATAAGTTCTTGCTGATGTACCAACAGCAGTGGTGCAGCAGTAGCGTTGTTGCCTCACAGCAAGAGGTTCTCCCGTTCTATTCTCGGCTGGAGTGCGGGGAGTGGATTCTATGTGGAGTCTGCATGTCCTCCCCGCGGTTGGGTGGGCATTTGAAAGACATGCGTAAATGGGTGTGCCTTCGTTGAAGGTTGAACGTCAAGCTGGCACCTCGGCGTTTCATGAAAATCTACTGCCAATCATTAGCGGACCGGAGTTCCGCTGTGACAACCCCTAACAGGGAAAAGCCGAAAAACAACAACAACAGCATATAAGTTCTTGCTGATGTGTTCTCAGGTCATTATTACTAATTCCATCTCCTAGTACTTTGTTTGGATCCAGTTTACATAATTTGTTTTCAGTATAATCTTATTTGATTCCAGTATCTGACGTTACCAGGATGTCACTAGAACAAATTATCACCCCATTTGTTTAGCCAAAATGTTTTGCATAAGATTTTGTAAATATATCTATAACCTGTTGTGTCTGAGAATACATTTTAGAATCCACACACATTTTATCAAGTTGCATGTCTTCATTCCTTCCACATCATAAATATCTATAAAATGATTTCCTGTTATGTTTAATATCTTTACATACATTTTCTTCAAAATATTTCTTGATCTTATCTCACGCTATGCTTAATTTGTTTGTCCCGCTTGTTTATTTCAGTGTTCAAAGTTGTAGTTTGACCTCTTTTTCCATTTCTTATATTTTCTGTCCCTCACCTTAATCAGGTGTCTTGTTCTTATGGAAATATATCCCCTGACATTGTATACCTAGATCCTGATGGTAGATAATTTTTTTTACATTTTGCACTCAAATTCTCTTTCAAAACATACACATTCATTAGCAGAAGATAAAGCAAATCACAGTAATGTTTTCCATGCAGTGTACATATCTGTTTTGATTTGTTTTTAACAATTATTACTCACTTCAACATTATGTAAATTGCTCAAGCCCTGCCTTCTTTTAAGTCTCACTCCTTTTCTTGAATATTATTCTGCGTGTACTGTTTCCACAAATTCCATTATTTATATATAATTTGCTCCTTCCCTTTTCTAAATATCCCACTTCTAATTCCTTTTTCTCCTTAACAGTATTCAGTACTTCAGTTACAGTTGGATTAGATTCTGTTTTCTAGTAACTGCTCTTTTGGCAGCCAATAGTATTAAACTTTGTAAGGTTTTACTACATCTAGGCAATTCATGTCCTATGTCCCAACTCAAAAGAATACTTTCCTTGGTTATAACAGTTTGCTCCTCCAACACTTATGACAAAATACTTTGTAGGACAATTTTACAATCTGCCAACTTGTTACATTTCCAAAAAACAGCTTTTCAATTACCTCTCTCTCTTCTCCAGTGGCGGCTGGTAACTTCAAATCAAAGGGGAGGCTGCAGGAGACAGCTGAATGGGTGGGGTCAATGGGAATGGGGTGTGGTCAACTAGAAAGGGGAGGAGCTAAAACCACAAAAACTAACTTTAATTAAATACGCTGCCCTGGGTGGCAAACCATCATTATGAGAGTCCAATCAAAACAAAAATAAGTGTAGAAGAATAAAAATATTTCAATGCATTGGCTGCATGACAGCTTACTTAATATCTAGATGGAAACAAAAGGTTGTGAGGCATGAAAAAATAAATTACTTTTTAAATACATTACTGGAATGCCAGTCAAAATCAAGTATAAGAAAAACCAGAAGCACTCAACTCAAACCACTTCTCCTTGCACTGCAGTTCTAATTATAATTTATATTCAGCTTTATTAAAGTACGAAGTAACATGCTGAAAGTAGAAATCTCTGTTATGCCCCCACTTGTAAAAATGTTTCTTATCCAAAAAAGACCTGCTGCTTGATAACTATCTACTTGTTTCATGGGGAAAACATGATCAAAGTAAAAAATGAAAAGCAATCAAGAAACAAGCTCAAGATACATTGCTTAAAGGATTACTGTACAGGTTATGGACCACACATGATTGGCATTCTGTTTAGTTTACGGGTAAAGTCTGTAGAGATGACTGGAAGTCTCCAACAAGTGTAATGAGCTTTTTAAAATAATGGAATCCTGTCCTTCAATACCCAAGGCTTATACATTATCTAGTCAAGTATTCTCTGCATGGCAACAACAGAAAGGCTTTCAATGTTGGCAATTCTTTAACAGTATGCTTATTAAAGCTTACTTGCATCTTAAGATCTGAGACAAACTCACCTTATGGTCATTAAAGCATTGCTACTTAAATACAGAGCAACAGGCACTTTCTGAGTAATAAGCATAAATCTGAGTAATAAGCATAAATCAACAGTACAAAAATATGACAGAAACCAGACCATTCTGCAAAATCAAGGACAGATGAAAAGCCACTGTAGTACTTGTGTCTACCTTGGATGGGGGGACACACTGCACATTTACACTGCATAACTACTCCTTGTCTTGCTTGGACACATCCAGAGTCACTACATGGGGGAGTGGGGTGCAACAAGTATGTCACAATTTGAAATGTCTCTGGCTGACTGTGATGGCCCTGACACATTTGTCATACCTCTCAACCTCAGAGCAAGAAATCTGGACAAAGCCATACACAGAAGTGGGACAAAGGCCCAAAAATAAGGACAACTTTTAAATATTGCTCTAATAAACTTAGAAAGATAATAGAATAGGTCTTGCATTAGTATGAATTTTCTGAAGGGTATAAAATCTGAAACTCAAATGTCTGTCATTATTTTCTAACTTCAGTCTTTAGTGATTTGTCACTAATTTTCCAAAAAACACAATTTTATGAAAAATGGACCAAAAATGTGATGCAAAAATATAAAATAGCCACACAATACAGCTGAGAACCTGTCAAAGAAGGGACACTTTAATATTAGTACTAACTTGAGCAGCTGACAAAATAAAATAATCTACATGCATTTCAAGTAATCTATAACTTTGATTATTACAGTTATTTCTTAATTGTAAACCCTCCATGTTTTCTTCCAAAATTGCTATTTTGCAGAGGGATCATTAGGGGAAGAACAACATTTTGAGCCAAAATCAGGGACAGTTGAGAGGTTTGGCTATGCCTAATTCTATAAAGCAATTTATTTGCATGTACCTCTCAACCTGTTAATGCAATAAATCTGAACAAGGCCAAATATATTGGGGGAACATATAAACAGTACTAAAAATTGCTCTTGTATAAACTGGGACCGTTGATAGAACAGGTCTTACTTTAGCATGCATATTTCTGAAGGTTATGAAGTCTGAAACTAGTGTGTCATTATTTAGTGACTTAATTCCTAAATGATTGCAGAAAACCACAAATTTTATGAGGAACAAACCAAAAATAAGAAGCAAAAAATCTATTCATTCTTTGAAAATCTGGACAGTTGGGAGGTATAGTTCAGCTGGGGCTGCCTAAGTTTGCCACCCTTCCCCCTCACAAAACCATGGTCGAATGGAGCCTCCCCCTGCAGCCATTCCAATGATTCATAACTTTGCTATTTCACTCCATTTACCATAAATACTAATGTGCATACTGATTTACTTCTATGATGATTTGAACTTGATTTGAAAGTTTTATTTTGCATTTTACAGCACAAACACTAAGACATCTGCTAAACAAACTTGGCATTAAAACTTATGTGCCCTTGAAACTCACATTCATTGAAACAACATTAAAACCCACATTCAAAGAAAATAAATTTTACCCGTGGCAGATAAAAATTAATTCTGGGCTGTTTTCAAATCATAGGCCCATTGCATATGAAACATACATGTGCTCTTTGATACACCATCTTATTGCTTTAAACATTTTTCCAGTAAACAATGAAACAAAACTGCCCAATTCAGAACATTTCTATCATAAAAGTCTACTCAAACTTCTACAGTCCACTATTATCAGTAAATATGTACAATTCTACAGTCCACCATTATCAGTAAATATGCACAATCTCTGAAGTAGTAAAAAAGTCATCTAAATAATTCCACGTTAAATAAATCTGTAATGAAGAGGTTGCTGCTAGCAATCACCTTTATATTTCATGGCTTCATCGAAAAATAAAGTGTCTGATGCCCCTGAGGAATAAATTGCCTAAATTACATTAAAAATAAGCTAGTAATATTGCAATAGGAAATGGATGGCAAACTGATAACAGGCTCATGGTTAGTATCTTAACTTTCAGTATGGCAGCATTCACCCCTTATGGGAGTAGAACCAACAACCTTCTGCATCAAAAGCAAGTACACAACCTGTTGTGCTATTAGCAATGTGAGCTGACCTAGCATAATGAGCACTAAACTTCTGTTCCCTTGCAGCTCTCAGCTCCTTGTAAAATCTACTCAATACTCAACTGCATCTCAACTTCGCAGCACAAGAAGTCTGGAAAAAGCCAAATTTATTGTGGTGGGTCAAAAGGGCAAAAACCAGGGACACATTAAACATTGCTTGTATAATCTTGGAAAGCTGCTAGAATAAAATGCTGTGTTACCACCATACATTTTACTGCCAAGGTCCCTGTGCAAAACAGTCAAGAGCAACATACCACTATGCCAAATTGGCTGCTTTGTGAAAGAGAGGAAGACTGAAACTTAAATGGCTTTCATTTAATGAATTCAGTTCTTACCATAGCTGTCAACCTCTTAGCACAAAACACCTGGACAAACCCAGTAATGAGGGAATACAGCCCTCAAACATATTCAGTGAATTCAGTACTTGCCATAGTTGTCAACCTTAGCACAAAAAACCTGGACAAAGCCAATAACAGGGTATTACAGTCCCAAAAATAAGGACAATTTTCAAATAGTTATCTTATAAACTTAAAAAATTGCTATAATAAAAGGTCGTGTTACTATATATTTATTGCTAGAATAAAAAGTTGTTTTACTATGTATTTTCTGAAGAATATGAAGTCTGAAATTCAAATGCCTGTCAATTTTACTGCTGACAGAACAAAAACAATTTTCAGCAGAGACCTAGGGAGAAATACTGCAGACACGTCTTTGTAAAATGACAGGGCACCAGAGAAATCCACACAAACACAGGGAGGAGATGCAGACTCCACACAAAAGGCACCCCGGCCAAGAATCAAACCAGAAAACCTATAGCTGTGAGGCAACAATACTATCACTGCACCATCAAATATGCAAGGAATTAAACATTCAGAAACCTGAAGTCTGAAATTCAAATGCCTGTCAATTTTATTTAACATTTGTTAATCAGGATAGTCTGACTTGGAACAAAAAAAAATTTCAGCAGAGGCCCAGGAAGAAATAATGCAGACATGTCTTTGTAACATGGGAGGACACAAAAGCAAACCCACACAAACACAGGGAGAAGATGCAGACCCCACAAAGAAGGCAACCCAGCCAAGAATCAAACCTGAGAACCTGCAGCTGTGAGGCAACAATGCTACCACTGCATCATCAAATATCAAGCATTGCAACATTTACAAACCACAGATATTATGAGGAACAGATCAGATCAAATATGAGGCAAAAATCTGCAATTTTTTTTTTTACAAATGGTGGTGGGTAGGGAATTCAGGTCTTTAACACCTGCATGCAAGGTACAGGGTTTAAGCCTGAGGTATTCCCCACCACACACACACACACACACACACACACACACACACCTGTAGTAGCAAACCACAAAAACTAAATATACTGCCCTGGGTGCCAAACTGTCATTATGAGAGTCCAATCAAGACAAAATGAAGTGTAGAAGAATAAAAATATTTCAATGCATTGGCTGCATGACAGCTTAATATCTAGATGGAAACAAAAAAGGTTGTGAGGCATGAAAAAATAAATTACTTTTTTTTTAAATACATTAATAGAATGCCAGTCAAAATCAAGTATAAGAAAAACAAGCAGCACTCAACTCTTCTTGCACTGCAGTTCTAATTATAATTTATATTCAGCTTTATTAAAGTAACAAATAACGGAAGTAGAAATCTCTGATGCCCCCACTTGTAAAAATGTTCCTTATCCAAAAAAACACCTGCTGCCTGACGTCTACTTGTTTCATGGGGAAAACATGATCAAAGTAAAAAATGAAAAGCAAACAAGAAATAAGCTCAAGATACATTGCTTAAAAGGATTACTGTACAGGTTATGGACCACGGGACTGGCATTCGGTTTACGGGTAAAGCCTGCAGAGATGACTGGAAGTCTCCAAGTGTAACGAGACTCTTAAAATAATGTAATTCTGTCCTTTATTACAAATACTGGCATATGCATTTCAATACCCAAGGCTTATACATTATCTAGTTAAGTATACTCTACATGGCAACATAAAGGCTTTCAATGTTGGTAATTCTTTAACAGTATGCTTATTAAAGCTTACTTGCATCTTGCAATCTCAGCCAAGCTTACCTGATGGTCATTAAAGTATTGCTACTTAAACACAGAGCAACAGGCACTTTGAGTAATAAGCATAAATCAACAGTATAAAAAATATGACAGAAACCAGACCATTCTGTAAAAATCAAGGACAGATGAAAAGCCACTCTAGTACTTGTGTATACCTTGGATGGGTGGGATTCTCTGCACATTCACACTGCATAACTACTCCTTGCCTTGCTTCAACACATCCAGAGTCACTACATGGGGGAGTGGGGTGCAACAAGTATGTCACAGCTTGAAATGTCTCTAGCTGACTTGTCATGGCCCTGACACATTTGTCATACCTCTCAACCTCAGAGCAAGAAATCTGGACAAAGCCATACAAAGAAATGGGACAAAGGCCCAAAAATAAGGACAATTTTTAAAATATTGCTCTTATAAACTTAGAAAGCTAATAGAGGTCTCTTGCATTAGTATGAATTTTCTGAATGGTATGAAATCTGAAACTCAAATGCCTGTCATTATTTTCTAACTTCAGTCTTTAATTATTTGTCACTAATTTGCCAAAAAAAACAAAATTTTATGAAAAATTGACCAAAACTGTGATGTAAAAATATAAAATAGCAACACAATACAGCTGGGAACCTGTCAAAGAAGGGACACTTTAATATTAGTACTGCTAACTTGAGCAGCTGACAAAATAAAATAATCTACATGCATTTCTGAAATAAAAGTAATCTGATTATTACAGTTATTTCTTAATTATAAACCCTCCATGTTTTCTTCCAAAATTGCTATTTTGCGGAGGGATCATTAGGGGAAGAGCAACATTTTGAGCCAAAATCAGGGACAGTTGAGAGGTTTGGCTATGCCTAATTCTATAAAGCAATTTATTTGCATGTACCTCTCAACCTGTTAATGCAATAAATCTGGACAAGGCCACATATATTGGGGGAACATATAAACAGTACTAAAAATTGCTCTTGTATAAACTGGGACCGTTGATAGAACAGGTCTTACTTTAGCATGCATTTTTCTGAAGGTTATGAAGTCTGAAACTAGTGTGTCATTATTTAGTGACTTAATTCCTAAATGATTGCAGAAAACCACAAATTTTATGAGGAACAAACCAAAAATAAGAAGCAAAAAATCTATTCATTCTTTGAAAATCTGGACAGTTGGGAGGTATAGTTCAGCTGGGGCTGCCTAAGTTTGCCGCCCTTTCCCCTCACAAAACCATGGTCGAATGGAGCCTCCCCCTGCAGCCATTCCAATGATCCATGACTTTGCTATTTCACTCCATTTACCATAAACACTAATGTGCATACTGATCTACTTCTATGATGATTTGAACTTCATTTGAAAGTTTTATTTTGCATTTTACAGCACAAACACTAAGACATCTGCTAAACAAACTTGGCATTAAAACTTCTCTGCCCTTGAAACTCACATTCATTGAAACAACATTAAAACCCACATTCAAAGAAAATAAATTTTACCCATGGCAGATATAAATCAATTCTGGGCTGTTTTCAAATCATAGGCCCCTTGCATATGAAACATACATGTGCTCTTTGATACACCTTCCTATTGCTTTGAACATTTTTCCAGTAAACAATGAAACAAAACTGCCCAATTCAGAACATTTCTATCATAAAAGTCTACTCAAACTTCTGCAGTCCACTATTATCAGTAAATATGTACAATTCTACAGTCCACCATTATCAGTAAATATGCACAATCTCTGAAGTAGTAAAAAAGTCATCTAAATAATTCCACGTTAAATAAATCTGTAATGAAGAGGTTGCTGCTAGCAATCACCTTTATATTTCATGGTTTCATCGAAAAATAAAGTGTCTGATGCACCTGAGGAATAAATTGCCTAAATTACATTAAAAATAAGCTAGTAATATTGCAATAGGAAATGGATCGCAAACTGATAACAGGCTCATAGTTAGTATCTTAACTTTCAGTATGGCAGCATTCACCCCTTATGGGAGTAGAACCAACAACCTTCTGCATCAAAAGCAAGTACACAACCTTTTGTGCTATTAGCAATGCGAGCTGACTTAGCATAATCAGCACTACACTTCTCTTCCTCTGCAGCTCTCAGCTCCTTGTAAAATCTACTCAATACTCAACTGCATCTCAACTTCGCAGCAAAGAAGTCTGGAAAAAGCCAAATTTATTGTGGTGGGTCAAAAGGGCAAAAACCAGGGACACATTAAACATTGCTTGTATAATCTTGGAAAGCTGCTAGAATAAAATGATGTGTTACCACCATACATTTTACTGCCAAGGTCCCTCTGCAAAACAGTCAAGAGCAACATACCACTACGCCAAATTGGCTGCTTTGTGAAAGAGAGGAAGACTGAAACTTAAATGGCTATCATTTAATGAATTCAGTTCTCACCATAGCTGTCAACCTCTTAGCACAAAACACCTGGACAAACCCAGTAATGAGGGAATACAGCCCTCAAACATATTCAGTGAATTAAGTTCTTGCCATAGCTGTCAACCCTAGCACAAAAAACCTGGACAAAGCCAATAACAGGGTATTACAGTCCCAAAAATAAGGACAATTTTCAAATAGTCATCTTATAAACTTAAAAAATTGCTATAATAAAAGGTTGTGTTACTATATATTTATTGCTAGAATAAAAAGTTGTTTTACTATGTATTTTCTGAAGAATATGAAGTCTGAAATACAAATGCCTGTCAATTTTACTTCTGACGGAACAAAAACAATTTTCAGCAGAGGCCCTGGGAGAAATACTGTAGACACATGTCTTTGTAAAATGGCAAGACACCAGAGCAAATCCACACAAACACAGGGATAAGATGCAGACTCCACACAGAAGGCACCCCAGCCAAGAATCAAACCAGAAAACCTATAGCTGTTAGGCAACAATACTGCCACTGCACCATCAAATATGTAAGGAAGTAAACATTCAGAAATCTGGTCTGAAATTCAAATGCCTGTCAATTTTATTTAACATTTGTTAATCAGGACAGTCTGACTTGGAACAAAAAAAAACAATTTTCAGCAGAGGCCCAGGAAGAAATAATGCAGACATGTCTTTGTAACATGGGAGGACACAAATGCAAACCCACACAAACACAGGGAGAAGATACAGACCCCCCCACAAAGAAGGCACCCCAGCCAAGAATCAAACCCAAGAACCTGCAGCTGTGAGGCAACAATACTACCACTGCACCATCAAATATCAAGCATTGCAATACTTACAAACCACAGATATTATGAGGAATAGATCAGATCAAATATGAGGCAAAAATCTGCAATTTTTTTACAAATGGTGGTGGGTAGGGAATTCAGGTCTTTAACACCTGCATACAAGGTACAGGGTTCAAGCCTGAGGTATTCCTACCACACCACCATGAATCTAACCACCAGTATATTGCACCTGGGGCATTTACACACACAAGCACACACCTTTCCATAGACCCACAGTAAAATCCATTGCACAAATCCTGTCCATAGACCCACAGTAAAATCCATTGCACAAATCCTGTCCATAGACCCACAGTATAAATCCAAAACCCATGCAAATCTGACTCTGCCTGTCGTGAGATCTTCCCAGCAAACTCAAATCCAGACCCTGCCCATCGCGAGATCCTGACTGCGACGTTGCAGTCCGACCCCGACGCATTTCCTCAGCGAGTTCCCAGGACAGTCTATGCAGCTTAAAACTGCATAGACTTCTGGGAAGCTCTGTTGCCCATGTTTCCCAGTCAGGACTGCTGCTGAGACATCTGCGCATGCTCCAGACTGTCTCAGCAGCAGTCCGGACTAGTGCACATGTGCGAAGTCTGCGAAATTTAACATTTTTTTTTCTATTTATTTCTTTTTTATTTTGTATTTTCAAGTTGAGGGGGCTGCAGTCCGGCAGTCCAATAGCACGGGCCGCCCCCGCTCTTCTCATCACCCCTCCAGCATTTACTGTCTACCTGAGGAAAAAAGTCCCTGATGTCTGCTTGGGGTCTAAACATACCTATACACACCTCTGTGCAAAATCCTAAACCTTTTGGACTTTGTTGCATACTTGGGAACCATGCAGGTGTTGCTCCAGTGTTCTTTTGTAAATCACTTTTCAATTCTCCCTCTTTTCTTGCCTTCTTTCTAACCTCCCCTGACTGATCCTTCTAGTAATCATGTAATATTTATATGCCCTACTAATTATCTCTTTTTTAACAGTAGCTTCTGTTCTAGCCTCAACAAAAAACTCTTCCAGATGTGGTGTTTCACTTATCACTCCCCTAATCCTTTCCCTTTGCCTGTACTCTGTTATATCAATCCCTGTTGACCTTCTCCTCTTGACCAGCTATTCCGGTCTTGGCTTGAGAGTGCATGACTTCCAATTTGGATATATATGTGCACCTCTTACAAGTCTGAGTGTTGGGAGGTAAGAGGAGAGGGTTGTCTGTGTACATGAGGCAGTTGCTACACTGCCTCAGAATGCCCAAGGTCACCAAGTTAATAGGAGAAAGAACAGGGAACTGACCTTTAGACATGCCAGGAAGGATGGTCATTATTACTAAGTACTGGAGCTGTTTCCTTATGTATTCCTTTTACAGGAAAATGTCACCCAAGGTGTCTGAGTCTGTACAGAGCACTGCCAAACACTTGATGGGGAAACTAATACGTAGACCCTGGAAATTTAAGGATGAAATATTTAGGCAAATATTCTGAAGTTAGAAAGAAATCAAGCAGTACTTACTGAAAAATAAAGAATTAGCTTGTCAAGAATGATAAAAATAGGGGAGTCACATGAATGGCTACTGCCTGGCTACTACTAATGCTGGTCTCAGCACAGCTTCACTCTGTTGGGATACAATACTCCTTTGCTTCTTCTCTCACCAGAAGCAAATTGTTAGCATCAATCTCAAGAAGAGAAGCAGCCCACGGCCTGTTTGGTGATCCACAGTCTTATCCCAGATGATGCAAGGGTCTGCAAGCTTGTAGCCTTTTTCTGGTAGATACCTTGAATAGCAACCAGACCAATCAGATACGTTAAGCACAGACACTCACTCTCCAACCAGAAAGAGACAGGAATCAATGCGCTCCCCTCCTACTCTCACCAGGATCAGAATATAAGCACAGAATCCA
The DNA here is from genome assembly GCF_019279795.1 of Protopterus annectens. Classification (NCBI taxonomy): domain Eukaryota; kingdom Metazoa; phylum Chordata; order Ceratodontiformes; family Protopteridae; genus Protopterus; species Protopterus annectens. The sequence goes on from NC_056727.1 coordinate 693,996,511, forward strand.
ACCTGTCACCTATAAAGCAGTTATTAAGCTTTCTGGTGATCAGCAGTCTCCAGGAAATAATGTAACTGCACTCCTTCTCTCACCAGGAGAAAACAGAAGCACTAATCCCAAGATGACAACAGAGAGGCAGGATATGGGCTCTCCAATATCTGGAGGTCTTGTAATGGATGCTTAAAAGTAAGATGAAAAAAATGGTTTATCGTAAACACTGCAGTGTGCACTAGAGAAGTTAGATGTGAAAGTAGGTAACTTAAGTTTTACCTGTCTAAAAAGTTAAGTCTTAGTGGAGAGTCACTATTTTAAAACAGCAAGATAGATTGAAAGGGAGTGGTCACTTTTGTATTCTGGTATTATGGAAAACAGTAGGATGGCCAATAAATTTAAATAGTTGAAGGGGAGTGATTTCACAAAATGATAATTTTGCGCTTACTCACACAAGCCAGTAAAAGCAGAGAGGAAATTAGATATATGGTCAAATTAACATAAGAGGCAGGCAACTAGAAAGATAGTGGTGCTTAAGAACACAACAGTAGCCAGGTAGGAGGGTGGGAAAAATTTCTGTCTGACTCACAAAAGACAGAGTTGTGGTCTCTTTTCAAGTTTTAATATGCAGTTAAAAGCAGAATACAAGTAAAACATAGTGTAAAGGAAATCACAGTACACAAAATAGAAAAAGGCAATAAAATAATACAAAATACAACAAATAAAAAACAAACTAACCTTTCCCTCACTGCAAACTGTAGCAGAGTCTGGGTGAGCCTTTCCAGTAAAGCTCTGAAATGTTTTATTTTACCCCTTAAATAGAAGGTTTAGTTCATTGCTCCACCCCCTCAGTTCACAGATGATTGACGTTAACTGATACGACAATATAATAAACATGTTGTTTTATTTTAATACACAGTTATAGCAATATTACTGATGCTGAATCAGTAATAGTCTTAAGTCCAAGAAGCTAGTGGAAGAAGGGTTGGGGTGGTAAATGGAGGTGGTCAGCTGATGGGCCCCACCAAAATGGTCCAAATTGGGCCACACAGTTGCTTAGACCGGCCCTGGTGGAATGATTACACCCTTAGACCTGGATGCAATACCTTCAGATATAAGCTGCGTGATGAAAAAGGACTCCCTTACAATAATGTATACCTGGTGATCAAGGGACGGTTCATTGTCAATATAGGTTCCCAGATAATAACTATAGGATCAATTTTCAATATGGTTACACACTTCCGGGCATTTAGTTTTAGTCCATGGTTTTGACACCAGCTATTTGTTAGGGACAAGCCCTCTTGGAGGATCTTGGTGTCCTTTGGGGAGTTTATGATGATGGCAAGTTTGCAGCCATCTACAAACTTGGTCAGCCACAAGCCCTTAACATTATCTTTGACATCTGAGAAGTAATTGCCAAAGAGGAGTGGCTCAAGAACTGAACCCTGGGGGTACACCACTAGTGACAGGTCTTTTGGAAGACAGAGCTACCCACCCTAATTTCCTAGCTTCTATTTGTGAGCCAGTTTGCTATCCAATGGGTTAAATAGGGATTGACATTTAGTTGGGAGAGTTTATCTACGATACTTGAGTGTGGGAGGGTGTCAGTCTCCTTTGCAAGGTCTAGATTTGAGGTGTCCATTATTTTGCCCTTGTGCACTGCTTCAATAACTTTATGAAGAAGTCGACCAGATTATGTAGGCAAGACCTGCCCTTGTTGAATCTGAATTAGGTTTGGTCCAGAGTCTGTAGATTACCTACACCCTTATTTACTAATTCCACATTGGCTCTTTCCATCGCCTTACAGATGAGGCTGGTCATGCTAATAGGTTTATAAATCCCTAGGTCTCTTGTTGCACTACCTTTGTGCAATAGAATGACGGTTGCTGTTTTTAATTCATCCAGCATAAAGCCTGTTTTGAGGCTGATATTGCATAGCTTCTGTAGGGTTTCAGATGAGTCATGTTTCAGGCTGACCAGTAGACAGCCTGGTATACTATCTGGCCCCACAAATGTGGTGTTCTCGGCCTTAGATGGTGACTTGAGAACTTGTTCCTGGAAGATTTAAGGAGAGGATGTGCGTATATGATCTGAGACTATAGCAGGGAAAGTGTGTGTGTGTGGGAGGGGAGGGGGCAAAACTGCCCCATACTGGTAGGGATCAAGTCCAGGATTTTATTGCCCCTGGTTAGAGTGGGATCTAACTAGTCCAGAGAGTTTGCATTAAAGAAGTCCTGAACTCTCTGAGAATTCATATCTGAGGATGTATAAATCTCCCAGTTTATGGCAGAATAGTGGAAGTCTCCTAGGAGAAGAGTGTTAGGCTTAATACATAGGGACTCTATACTTGTTAGGTAGGAGGTATGGGCAGAGGGGGATATAGAGATTTCTTGTAGTTAGTTATGATATGATAAGGGGGAACTGTTAATAATAAATTGAATGAGAAGGAGTTCAGGGTCATTGTTTTGTCTAATGAGTCTGGAGATGATAGGATTGCTTCGGTGCAGTTTTTTTAATTTATATACATGTATGATTGCTTATGTCGTATGTGATGGTTTAATAAAGATGTTTCTTGTTTAAAAAAGGGGACAATAATTGAATAATGTATGTAATGTTGCTTAGGTTATATGTTATATAGCAATATATATGAAGCATAATGTTTGTTAATTTTAACTTGTTAATACAGTTTGATTACTTTTATATACATGTAAATGTGTCTATGTCACAAGTGATAATTCAGTAAAGATGTTTAAAAAAATGAGTCTGGAGATGAAGTGTCTTTTTAAGAATATGTAGATTCAGTATTCAAGTTGGCATAATGATTACGGTCTTTGCCTCCCATGCAGAAAGTACAAGGTTTGATCCTGACCTCTGGCCAATACCTGTTTGGAGTTTGCATGTTCTTTCTGTGTCTCTTTGGGGTTCCAACCACCTCTCAAAGACATGTTGAGTGTTTCCATTTGAAACTCACCAAGAATGGAGTTATGGGCAGCAGCACAGACTCTAAATGATGCCCTCTTTGGTCATCTACTGTGGTGTGCCGTATCCTCAAGATATAAGAATACGGATCACAGACTGAGACCTCTTAATGGTGTAAAATATGGATGTAGGTGATTCAGCCATGTTGACTAATATCACCAAATGTCCATGGTTATTTGGCAGTGATAAGGTGATAATTGGGTTGAGAACCTAGCCTATTCTGATGCAGGGACCTATGCTAATGGTGGGAGGTGTGTATGTGTCTGCTAGAAAGACCAGCAGCCCTCAGTCAATAAGCTAGTGTTTGGCCTGTGTCCAGTTGCCTAGCTTTGGTTACCTAGGATGCTTGGGTTACCTAAGATATATCTGTTCAACAAAAGCTGGATGTAAAACCAATCAACCTGACAAATATGAACTAAGCATTGCTAGCACTGCTACACTCAATGTAGGTTCACTGACAGGATGGAGCTTGGAAGTGGATTATATGATTATAAGGAGGAGGCTGGACAGCCTATGTATCAAGGAGACAAGATGGAAGGACAGTTCAGCAAAGTGACTTGGCTTGGGATCCAGAGTCTACTACTCAGGAGAGGGACATGATAGAAATTGTGAGGGAACTGTGGTGAGGGAGAGGCTTCAAAAGAAAAGAGAGATGTAATCAGAATTAGTGACTGACTCATGGCAAGCAGACTCCAGGACAATTACAATGCATAATCTCAGCCTAGGCCCCACAGCAGGGCTGTAATAATGAGGAAAAGAGTGCATTCAGACAGCAGTTGGAGGACCTACTAGATGAAGCAGGACAACAAGAGTTGGTGTTGATAATGGGTGACCTGAATGCACATATCAGCACAGACATAGCAGGATATGACTGGATGAGCCAACAGGAATAAAAAAAGGGAGAAGGCTTGATGTTGACCAAAACATGGTTCAACAAGAGAGACTGTTACAAGATCAAATACAAGAGTGGCCAATGTGCAGCTTGGGTAGACTTCCTCCTAGACTGTTTTCATCCCCAGTGAAACAGTTGGCCCACAGCAAATAGTGGTCAAAGAAGACTCTAAGGTCAATAGAGGTGAGGCTGAAGATCTGGAAGATGACTGAAGAAAAATCATAACAGTTCAAGGAATTAATCAGGGCTCTAGCACCTCAAAAAGAATAGGAAATAGGTGGAACTGAATGAGAATGGCAGTGCCTCAAAAGAGCATGTGTGAGGACTACAGAACAGGCATACAGCTGACCTGGGTATGGAAATAAGGTACATAAGGAAAGCTGCTGGTGGAATAAAGATGTCCAGAAAGTCATCAAAAGAAAGAAGTAGTAGTGCAGGAAAAAGTTGGAAATAGATAAGATGGACTGGGCTAGGAAGGAATATTGGCTGGCTAAGACAGGAGTTGCAGTAGCAAAGAACAAGACATCAGAAGCACTCTACCAGCTTCTGGAAAGTGATCCAATAGATGGAAAAAAGAAACTCTATCAGGTGGAAAGGCAAAGACAGAAAGATAAAGAAGATAGTCAGATGCCTTTCATAATGGATGCCAGCAGCAATCATCTCATCAGCCCACAGGACATCAAAGGCAGATGGAAAGAGTACCTCCAGCAGATTCTGAATGAAAAAAATACCACTGAAGCTGTACTGACCCAGACACAGCCTAGAATGAAAGAAGAGGCGGAGCCCACCATTGAAGAAGTAAGAACATCACGAAGGAAAATGAAGTCAAAGAACGTAGCAGGCTCAGATTAGGTCACAGCATATATAATAAATATGTTGGGTGAGACAGGGGAGAAATGGCTGCTGAAGGTACTCATAGCAGTAAATAGAGAAAGGCATATACCAGATGCCTGGAGAATAAACACAGTAATGCCAGTGTGCAAGAAGAAAGGGGATATTCATAACTGTGGGCAGTACACAAATATCAAACTCCTGTCACACTGAATGCAAGTCCTGGAGAGGGTGATTGATAAATGAACATGCAGGGTATTAGAAGGTAAGGTGGGAGATGAGCAGTTCAGATTCAGATCAGGATGCAGCACAACTGACCTGATGATTACAATGAGATAGATACTTGAAAAGATGCTAGATATGAAGAAAGGGTCCATCTGGGCATTCTGGAGAAAGCATAAGACAAGTGCCTAAAAAAGCTGATTTGTGTAGTCCTGTGGTGGTTCAAAGTCCCAGAAGCACTGGTAGAATTAGTGCAGGTTGTGTACAAGGACCTAATGTCTCAAGTATACTCAGTGTTTGGTCTCACAGAGGGGTTCCCAGTGGGAGTGGGTGTGCATCAAGGTTCAGCTCTGAGCCAACTGTTGCTCTTGTTGGTGATGGACTACATTAGCAAATAGGTTGGAGGGGGACAGATCAACAAATGTGCTGCATGCAGACAATGTGGCATTACAGCCAGACTCTGAGCAAGAACTTCAGCAAAGGATAGGGGAACGGAATGCAAAAATATAAGGCACGTGTTTTGAAACTAAGTACAGATAAGACAGTTATAATAGTAACAAATGGAAGAAATCAAAAGAAGCCAAGAACTATACAAATAAAATAGTGGAACAGGTTAACAGTTTCAAGTATCTGGGATGGGTAGTTGAGGACAAGGGAAGTATGAATGAAGAGGTCAAAGCTAGAATCAGAAGGGCTGCAGCCAACTGCCACAGAGTGTGAGGGATAGTGTATACCAGATGATTATCAAAGAACCTGAAATGTAAGGTGTACAAAACAGTGGTGAGACCAGTACTACTGTATGGTACAAAAAACTGAGAGGGAAAGGTAGAACAGTTGACTGTAAGATGACCGAAGAGAAAACGCAACATAAAGAGGTGATAGGTTCATAGGTTCATAGGTTCATACTAGGCTATCTGCCCTAGGGCATTTATAAGCCTAGCCAGAATGTGTTTGGCTTTCGCCACCCATTTTAAATTTATTTTGCTATGCCCTTTTTCGAGGTTAGTATACTGTGCCTCTGTCTAACAGTGACACAGAAGTGATACCCGGGGTAAACCTATGATCTCCCATCCACTCATCAAGATTCCTCTTGAAGAGAGTCAATGAGGGACTCTGCCTAACCTGAACTGGGATTTTATTCCAGAGTGAAGGGAGCCTCTGGGTTATGAATCTGTCCCTCCAGCATGTCCTATTTATTTCAGAGCTGAGGTTCAAGTCTCTCAAGCGCGTAGCTCGATGGGATTTGGATTTTATGAGGTGCAGCATGTCCATTAATTCTGGGTTGGACATGGCTTTATATGTCAGGCACAGATCGCCTCTGAACAGGTGGTATGCCACTGAGTAGAGCTGGAGTTTCTTTAACCAGGCAGCATATGGCATCTCTTTGAGCCCTTTGATCCTCTTGGTGAGGTACTTTTGGGGTCTTTCCAGTTGCTGCAGGTGTCTGGTAAGGTACATCCCAAAAGGGGCATTGTACTCAATTATGGGCCTGATGAGGGATGAGTAAAGAGGCACGATGACCTCCCCTGATCTAGATGTGAATCCCTTCATGATTAGGTGGGCTGTATAAAATGTTTTTCTAAACACTTTGGCCACGTGGTTGTCAAATGAGAGATTGCTATCAACTTGGGTCCCCAGGTCCCTAATTACGTCTTCTGTACTTAATGGATTACCACCTATGTGGTAATTTGTGGGCACTTTGTTATTGCCAAAGGGGATGACTATACACTTTTTGGCATTTAGCTTGAGGCCATGGCTCTGGCACCAGTTGTCTGTTTCTATGAGGCCCTTTTGGAGGATGCTTGTGTTGGCTGGAGAGTCGATTATGGTGCCCAGTTTGCAGTCATCTGCGAACTTGGTCAGCCACAGTCCGTCCGTGTTGGCCTGTACCTCCGAGAAATATATACCGAACAAGAGAGGTCCCAGGACTGAGCCTTGTGGGACACCACTTGTAACTGGTTTGGAGTCTGACATGTCTCCAGCAATTCTAACCATGTGGGTTCTGTCCTTGAGCCAGTTTGCAATCCATCTAGTGACATAGGGGTTTATAATTAAGCTGGTGAGCTTATCTATAATGCCCAAGTGCGGTATTGTATTGAAGGCTTTTGCGAGGTCCAGGTAGGCTGTGTGGACCACCTTCCCCTCGTCAATCACCTTGGTGACTGTTTCAAAGAAATCAACCAGGTTTAAGAGGCAGGATATGCCCTTAACAAAGCCAAACTGGGTAGGATCCAGTGTCTGTAGATCCCCAATATCTTTATTTATGAGGTCCATGATGATCCTTTCCATAGCTTTGCAGACCAAGCTAGTCAGGCTTATGGGGCGATAGTTTCCAGGATCCATTGAGGCACCACCTTTATGGAGAGGGACCACTGTTGCTGTACGCCACTCTTTGGGCACATATCCTGTTGTAAGGCTGAGATTGAACAGTAGTTTTATGTTTGGGTTTAGCTCGTCTTGGAGTTCATGTAGGGCACAGCCCGGGACATCGTCTGCTCCCGTTTATGCTGTGTTTTTTGCTTTGGAGAAGGCGGCTCTTAGGTTCATAGGTTCATAGGTTCATACTAGGCTATCTGCCCAAGGGCATTTATAAGCCTAGCCCATAGTTATTTGGCTTTCGCCACCCCTTTAGTTTGAATAAAACTATGCCTATTATTTTGCTGTGCCTCTGTCAAGCAGTGACACTGAAGTAATCCCTGGGGTATATCTGAGATCCCCCATCCATTGGTCAAGATTCCTCTTGAACAAGGCCAGCGAGGTGCTCTGCCTCACATGTACCAGGATTTTGTTCCACAGCATAGGGAGTCTCTGGGTGATGAATCTGTCCCTCCAGCACGTTCTATTAATAACCATGTCAAGGTTTAAGTCTCCCGCCCTTGTGGTTCTGAGGGATCTAGATTTTTTGAGGTGAAGCATATTCATCAAATCAGGGTTTGACATGGCCTTATATGTCAGGCACAGGTCACCTCTGAGCAAGCGGTATGAGACTGAATAGAGCTGGAGTTCTTTCAGTCGGGCAGCATAAGACATATTTTTGAGACCCTTTATCCTTTTGGTGAGGAACTTTTGGGGCCTTTCCAGCTGCTGCAGGTGTCGGGTCAGATACATTCTGAATGGGGCATTGTACTCAATCATAGGTCTAATGAGTGATGAGTACAGGGGGACGATGACCTCCCTTGATCTAGATTTGAATCCCTTCATGATCAGGTGGGCAATGTAGAAGGTTTTCCTAACTACTTTAGCAACATGAGTGTCAAACGAAAGGCTACTGTCAACCTGGGTCCCCAGATCCCTGATGACTTCTTCTGTGCTCAGTGGATTGCCACCTATATGGTAGCTAGGGGTAACCTTGTTTTTCCCGAAGGGTATGACTATGCATTTCTTGGCATTTAACTTTAGGCCATGGCTCTGGCACCAGTTATCCGTTTCTGTGAGGCCCTTCTGAAGGATATCTGTGTCAGATGTGTTTTCGACTATGGCGCCCAGTTTGCAGTCATCTGCAAACTTTGTCAGCCATAACCCTCCTGTGTTTGCTTGTACTTCAGAAAAGTAGATGCCGAACAAGAGTGGACCCAGGACTGAGCCCTGTGGGACACCACTTGTGACAGGCTTTGAGTCTGACATGGCTCCAGCAACTCTGACCCTGTGGGTTCTGTCACTTAGCCAGTTTGCAACCCATCTTGTGATGTATGGGTTTACATTCAAGCTGATGAGTTTTTCAATGATACTTGAGTGGGGTATTGTGTCGAAGGCCTTTGCCAGGTCAAGGTAGGCTGTATGGACTGCCTTTCCCTCATCAATGGCCTTGGTGACTGTCTCGAAAAAGTCAACCAAGTTTAAAAGGCATGATCTGCCTTTGACAAAGCCAAACTGGGTTGGATCCAAAGTCTGCAAGTTCCCTATGTCTTTATTTATGAGTTCCATTATAATCCTCTCCATGGCTTTGCAGATAAGGCTTGTCAAGCTAATGGGACGGTAATTTCCAGGGTCGGTGGAGGCACCGCCCTTGTGAAGTGGGACCACAGTCGCCGTGCACCACTCCTTGGGTACGTATCCTGAGGTGAGGCTAAGATTAAACAGCTGTCCTAACTGCGGGTTTAATTCCTCATTGAGTTCGTGGAGCACACAGCTGGGGACACCATCCGGTCCCATGGATGCTGTGTTTTTTGTTTTGGAGAGAGCAGCTCTCACCTGGGCGTTGGAGATGTTTGGGGGGCTACAATCCTCTGGTATAGATATCTCTCCTTTGGGGAGAAGTTTGCACTGAACCTGTCAGCCAGTATGTTGGCAATGTGTGTAGGTTCAGTAATCTTCACATCATTTTGAACTAATTCTGAGCATATCTGGGAGTTTCCTCCTAGGTTTCTAACATAGCTAAAGAAGGCCTTATGATTGTCTTTTGAGTCCTTGGCGATTTTTCTCTCAAAATTTGCCTTGGATGATTTTATGAGAGCTCTTAGTTATTTACTTATAATGATCAAAGGTGTCTTACCTTTCAAGGATTTTGCTCTATCTTGTAGTAGCTTCCTCCTTTTGTTGTAGAGCTTGTTTATGGCTGGGATCCACCAGACTGGACGCTTGCCTTTGGTACAAAGAGTCTTAGTTTTGTTTGGGATTGCCTGATCCATGCAGTCCTGTAGGTGCTGGTAGAAGGCATTTGTAAGTGATTCAGCGGTTGAGTAATGTTTACCACTGGCTCAGGGGCCTTAAAGGAGACCACACTAGTTTTTAGAAGTGTGAAGTCGGCTTTTGAGAAGTTTTTCACTGTGGTCTTTTTTATTTCAGGTGGGGGCGGGATGAGGACCTCCAGCGAGATTAGTTTATGATCTGATCTTACCAGTGAGGGGTATACTTCTGGTGTTGAACATTGTGATCCCATGTTCGTGATGATGAGATCAAGTATGTTTTCTCCTCTTGTGGGGATGGTGACTAGTTGTTCCATGGCATTTGAGTTTATGAACTCCAGGAACCTTTGGGCTAGAGTGTTTGGGCTTGAGTAGTGTTCCCAGTCTATATTAGGGTAGTTGAAGTCACCTAGTATGATGGTGTTTGGAGATACATTTATCCCCTCCATCTGAGATGTCAGGGGGGCAGCACTCTGCTGGGATAGATATTTGCCCTTTTGGTGGGGAAGGGGGGGAGACGTTTGCGCTGAACCTGTCAGCTAAGATGTTGGCAATGTCTGTGGGTTCAGTGTATTTTTTGTCATTTTGGACTAATTCTGAGCATATCTGGGAATTACCACCCAGGTTCCTAACATAACTAAAGAAAGCCTTGTGATTATCCTTAGTGTCCTGTGCAATTTTTCTCTCGAAGCTGGCCTTAGACAATTTTATGAGTGCCCGTAGTTTTTTGCTAATACTGATCAGTGATGCCTTCCCTTTTTGGGATTTTGCTCTATCATTTAGTAGCTTCCTCCTTCTATTGTATAGTTTGTTTATGGCTGGGGTCCACCAAACAGTACGTCTGCCTTTGGAGAATTGGGTCTTGGTTTTATTTGGGATCACATGATCCATGCATTCCTGAAGGTGTTCATAGAATGCATTTATAAAGGATTCTGCGGTCTGGGCCATATTTTCCACAGGCCCGGGGGCTTTGAAGGATTCCACCTTGGTTTTGAAGAGTGTAAAATTTGCTTTAGAGAAGTTTTTCACTGTGGTTTTCTGGGCAGGGGGTGGGGTCGGGATGTGAATATCCAGTGAGATTAGTTTATGGTCTGATCTTACCAGTGAGGGATACACTTCTGGTCTGGAGCATAGAGTCCCCATGTTGGTGATGATCAGGTCCAGTATGTTTTTCCCTCTTGTGGGAGTGGTAACAAGTTGTTCCATAGCATTTGAGTATATAAATTCTAGGAACCTTTGGGCTAGGGTATTGGAGCTAGAGTAATGCTCCCAGTCTATGTTTGGGTAGTTGAAGTCGCCCAATATAATGGTGTTTGGAGAGACCTTCATATTTTCCAGTGTTCTCAGGAAGGCCGAGTGGGTTTCCTGGGTTTGGGAGGGTGGCCTGTAGCAGGCTATAAACTGGAAGGCAGTTTTACCCACTGTTAGTTGCACATGGATAGTCTCTGATGCTTCGTGCTTTGCCACCAACCTGGAGGTGTGGGTATCTTTGATGAATATCGATATTCCCCCTCCTTTTGTGGTTTGGTCCAAGTTTTGGGGTCAAAAAGCATGGTATGAGGTATAACCTGGTAGTGCTGGGGTGCTCTCGGGAGCCCTGAACCAGGTTTCTGTTACTGCACAGATATCGATGTTCTCCATGCTAAGGAGAGTTTTGAGTGCGTGCATCTTGAGGTTTAGATTTCTGGTGTTGAGTAGCATTACTCTTAGTTTCTTATCCTTTGTGATACCTATGGAGGTGGGTTTGTCTTTTGAGCCTTGCCTAAAAAAGGCACTATGGGGGTAGCAAGAGCCTTTGTCAATATCCGAAAGCCCAGGGGTGACAGGTGCAAGCTGTCCCTAGCGAAGCATCGTGGCTTGTCGAGCATATCATCCCAAGCTGACAGGCATTGGATCCCCTTTGAATGACACCAGTACTTAAGCCAATTGTTGAAATTGATCATCTTGTCTTCATATTGTGGCATCATTCTTGGTGAAGGTAAGATGCTACTCAAGGTCAGGGTCATACCGGCCTGGGCTACTTGCTCAGAGAGCTCCTTTATGTCTCTTTTCACGTAGTCCAGGGAGGTACATCTCAGGTCATTCACACCAGCATGGACAATGACTGAGTCATATTTGTACTTGCCTTGGAGTGACCTGAGTGCTTGTGTTATGTGGCAGATCCTAGCGCCCAACAGGCTGCTCACCGTGACCCTCTCCTTGTTCAGCCTGGTGAGCGGGACGTCAGTGTGCCTGACAATAGAGTCACCTATTACAAGTGTATCAGGTGTGTTGTTTAGTCTTAAGGGCTGTGACTGTTTGGCACACTGGCTTTGTGAGATATGTGTTGCACGTGTTTTGTTTTGGGGTAGCGGTTCCTTGGGTGTCTGCTTTGGAGGTCTCTGCTGCTTAGGCAGATCTTTATTTAGAGCCTCCGAGTATGTTTTTGTGTGATTATGTGTTTGGTTTGATGTGGTGGTAGGTCTATGTGAGACTGGAATTGTAGTGAGTGTGGTTTCCTTCTCCTCCTGACTGGTTATGCCAGTACTGAGTTGAGAGAGCTTAGCCTCCAGTTTGGCTATATGGTTGCATCTCTCACGTGTTGGAATTTGTTGGGAGGAGGAGAGGGTTGTCTGTGTACATGAGGCAGTTGTAACATTGCCTCAAGATTCCCAGATTCACCAGCTGGACCGGAGAGGAGATTGACAACTGACCTTTGGACATGCTAGAATAATATTGGGAATTCCTTAATAATTGAAAACAAGGGCCAGTGGGGAGTGAGGGTGTAGTGCTTTTAATTTTTAGTGCTGCCTTATATAATTGCTTTAGTGAGCAAGTGCCAGGTAACTTAAGTGCAATGTGTTACAGGTAACTTAAATGCAAAAACGACAAACAGTAACTTTCTTTCAAGTGAAACAAGGAAATAAGTACAGTAAGCAATGCAGATATCACTAGTGATCCACAGAAGCACTGAGAAGCCGCGTATTAGGTGGGATTAGCGTTCCAGGGAAATAACAAGCAAACAACAAGCGTATAAACAAAGCTAGATTCAGCAGGCCTGGATCTAGTCTATGCTACAGCAAACAAGGTGTACCAATTTCAGTAAGATACAGTTCAAATATTCAGGCACTATAAACCTTTAACCAGAAATTCCCAGCTCAGAAGGGCAGAGTCCAGCCTCTTCTCCCACAAGAGTGCAGACCACGAACCTTCTTAATGTAAAATAACTGGCCTGAAGCCCAAGTGCTTAAACCAGAACTAATACACTTTAAGAATAACAGACACTGGGCTCTCAATCAGTAGTTCCCAACTTAGAAGGATGAAAGCTACCTGTCCTGCCACCACAGTGCATGCCACAAACCTTCCTAATGTAAAACAACTGGTCTGAAGCCCAAGTGCTTAATCCAAAAGACTTAGAATGATAGCTACACTTTAATCAAGTTACTACCAAGCAATAATAAATACAATTGAATACTTTAGAGAATGCCTGGATTAGTGCTCAAGTTATACAAACAAAGCTAGATCCAGCAAGCCCAAATCCAGTCTATGCCACAGCAAACAAGGCGCACCAACTTCAGTAAGAAGCAGTTCAGATATGCATGCACTATAAGCCTTTAACCAGAAATTCCCAGTTCAGAAGGGCAGAGTCCAGCCTCTCTTCCCACAAGAGTGCAGACCACGAACCCTCTTAATGTAAAATAACTGGCCTGAAAGCCCAAGTGCTTAAACCAGAATTAATACACTTTTAGAATAACAGACACTGAGCCCTCAATCAGCAGTTCCCAACCTAGAAGGATGTAAGCTACCTGTTCTGCCACTACAGTGCAGACCACAAACCCTCTCAGTGCAAAACAACTGGTCCGAAGCCCAAGTGTTTAAACCAAAAGGCTTAGAATGAGTTACACCAAGCAGTAATAAATACAATTGAGTACTTTTAAGATGATGCAAAAGTAAAATAAAGTAGGTAGAAACACAAGTACAGTAAAAGCAGATGAAATTTTTTTTTTTCTGAACAAGTGCTGAGATCAAAGAAACATATTTGAGTGCTGAAACTAGAAAACTGGCTAGTTATAAGAAAAAAAACTAAGCTAGAAGGCTTCCCTCCAACACAGAAGGGCTTGGGGGCTCAGAAGCCTACAAATAGTCTATACCACTTAACAGGAAAGGCAGGAAACAAGCTTAATTTTTTTCTTCTGTTTCCCAGATGCTCTCTTTGTACACAGTAGGAGTGCCTGAAATCAGAATATGATCTCACTGCACTCAGTTGAGTGAGCAAATGAGATGGGCCCAGAAGGAGTATCCAAACACAAATTTACAAGAGGGGCGGGCAGTTTCAACGCCACTAAGATTAACACCAAAACAAAAACAGGGAGGGTGGCTGGGACTAACTGAAGAGCAGAGTCAAAACTTCCAGTTCAGTTAATATTCCTGCAACACAGTTAAAATCAATTTAAATACTGTATTTTTTTGAAAAAAAAAGTGCAGATAAAGGTACTTAAATTCTCTCATACGTCCAGTTGAATACCGCAAGTTCTTAGCCAGCCAAAGCTGAGGTTTTTAAGCAGAAAATATTTCACACTGTACCACTTAAATAGGCAAGGACAGGAAATCAAAGAATGTGGCTACCCCCACACCTGTAATTATAGGCAAATAACAAAATTCAGCAAACACTGACTAACTTCCAGTTCAGTTAATATTCCTGCAACACAGTTAAAATCAATTTAAATACTGTATTTTTTGAAAAAAAAGTGCAGATAAAGGTACTTAAATTCTCTTATACGTCCAGTTGAATACAGCAAGTTCTTAGCCGGCCAAAGCTGAGGTTTTTAAGCAGAAAATATTTCACACTGTACCACTTAAATAGGCAAGGACAGGAAATCAAAGAATGTGGCTACCCCCACACCTGTAATTACTAGCAAATAACAAAATTCAGCAAACACTGACTAACTTCCAGTTCAGTTAATATTCCTGCATCACAGTTAAAATCAATTTAAATACTGTATTTTTTGAAAAAAACAGTGCAGATAAAGGTACTTAAATTCTCTTATACGTCCAGTTGAATACAGAAAGTTCTTAGCCGGCCAAAGCTGAGGTTTTAAGCAGAAAATATTTCACACTGTACCACTTAAATAGGCAAGGACATGAAATCAAAGAATGTGGCTACCCCCACACCTGTAATTACTAGCAAATAACAAAATTCAGCAAACACTGACTAAGATGAAGATGAAGTGCTTGAGACAGGTGGTAAGATGAACACTGTGGGACAGATGAAGAAATGAGGACATAAGAACAGAAGCCAAAGTAGCTCTAATTGCAGAAAAGGTCAAAGAGAATATATTTCTGTGGTTTGGGCACACATGCAGAAAAGCAGAACACAATCTGGTGAAGATGATTTTCAACAGACAGAAAGAAGGCAAGAGGAAAACAGGGGATCCAGCAAAGAGGTGGATGGATTGTTTGAGAGAAGACCTGTGACAGTCAGTTATGAGTGTTGAAGAAGGTAAGAGACTGGCATAGAAAAGAGCGAGATGGTTTCAGTTCATGTGACACTCCAATACCATGTAGAAAATGGGAAAAGGGGGTTGATGATGATGTAGCCACCACTACATTTAGTGCCTTTGTCTAATGTGGTGGGCTTGAACATGTGATAAACATTGAAACTCTGCACTGATAGAGTGCTTTCACTTGAACTAGCTTTTTGTGATGATGCATATATCAATATTTTACAGGGTAAGGATTGCTTGGAAGAAGTGGAATTTTTTGTTAAGGCTTTTAGCATTGAGCTACAATACCTTAATGTTATCCAGGCTCAGTTTTGTTACACTGGAATCTTTAGTAGAATGGCATTGCCTAAAAAGGTGCTATAGTAGAGGACAAGGATTTTGCTGATAAAAGCTTTGGGATGAGAGGCACATGCCATCCCTGGTAAAGCAGTTGGGACTATCTACTATCTCTCCCCAGGTTGATATATGTTATACCCCCTTTGAATGACATCAGAAGCTAAGCCACTAGTTGAAATCAATATTTTTTGTTCATATTGTGGCATCATTTTTGATAATTTTTGATGATGTCAGAATGCTGCTCAAGGCTAGGTTCATACCACCCTCAGACTCATGTTCTGAGATTTTCAGTATGCCTCTCTTCATATAATACAGGAAGGTATCTTCCAAGTCCTTTACACCCATGTATACTATGGCTGAGTTATATATGTACTTGTGGTGCAAGGACTTGAGTGTTTGTATGATATGGGGAATCTTGACACCTGGTTGACAACTATGACCCTCTCTATGCACAACCTGGTGAGTGGTGCATCGGTGTGTCTCCCTATGGCGTCACCTATGACTAGGATATTTGATTGTGTGGAGGTTTGCCTTATGGGCTTTTGAACCGAGCCAGTTGTTGTTATTGTGTCTTTCAGCTTTTCCCGGTTAGGGGTCGCCACAGCGGAACTCCGGTCCGCTAATGATTGGAAGTAGATTTTTACGTGACGAGTTGCCAGCCCTGACGCACAACCTTCAACGAAGGTACGCCCATTCACGCATGTCTCCACACAGAAGACGCTCTAGCTGAGAATCGAACAGGACAATGTCTTACTGTGAGGCAATGAACCGAGCCAGAGTGACTCTTAAATGTATGTTTCATGGTAGATGCTGCCTGTAATGTATGTTTGTAAGACTGGTGAGGGTGCTTGGTTCTTAGGTTACATTTAGAAGGCCTTGGTGGTTTAGGTAGGCAACTTTTAAGAGCTTCAGGATATGTATGTCTATATGTCCGGTTTGAGCTGTGGCTTTAACAGGTGGCTTTCAGTAAACATGAGACAGTTGTTACATTGTCTCAGGATGCCCATTTCAACCAGGCTGACCACAGAGTTGGAAAGTGCAAATCTATCATTCCAGGCATATTGTAGGCGAAAGTAGGCATTGTGACTAGGTATTTGGAGATGTTTTACTGGAAATGCTACTTCTCTAAGACAAGAAATCTAAGTCTCACATAAAGAGCAAGGAGTACCCTAGCACAGACTACAACCTCTTCACACAACTGCTGACTATGAAATCCACAATACATATTGGGGGAATTTGTTTAGATAAACTTAAGGCTCTAAATGCCTGCATCTATACGGAATCAGTCAGCCATAACAGTGAGCAACTGGCAGTGTCACACTAAATCACCTTATTTATAGCACAGAAAATAAGCAACAAAAAGCTTAGTAGAATGCATCAACCAATAGCAAGAAATTAAAATGTTGTCTTCATAGCAAATAATGCCACTACTAGCCTTGAAACCTTGTTTTGCCATCTGAAGGAATCAGTAATCTAGTTATAGCAGAATCTCAATAATTTAGCAGTAAAAAGCAGTTGAAACAGTATCAGTGCACTCAATATTAAGTCAGTTAACCTGCATTTCTGGTTTCAGTTAGAGTAGTCTAACCCAGTTTGATCTGGTCACAAAGTGGAGCACTTAGCTCTGCATGTAGCTTCACATATCAAATGACAGTCTCTTCTTTTTTTTTTGGCTGTTCCCGTTAGTGGTCACCACAATGGATCATCTGTTTCCATTTCTTCCTGTCCTCTGGATCTTGCTCTGTCACACCAACCACCTGCATGTCCTCTCTCACCACATCCATAAACCTTATCTTGGGCCTTCCTCTTTTCCTCTTACCTGGCAGCTCCAATCTTAGCATCCTTTTCCCAATATACCCAGCATCCCTCCTCAGCAAATGTCCAAACCAACGCAATCTCGCCAATCTGGCTTTGTCTCCAAACCATCCAACCTGAGCTGACCCTCTGATATACTTATTCCTAATCCTGTCCATCCTCGTCACACCCAGTCCAAATCTTAACATCTTTAACTTGGCCGCATCCAGCTCTGACTCCTGTCTTTTTTCAATGCCACCATCTCCAACCCATGTAACATAGCTGGTCTCACTACACATGTTAAATTACTTTATTTATAACACAGAAAACAAGCAACAAAAAGCTCTGTAGTACACAACAACCGACTTGAATTTAGTTTCTGTAGCAGGTAACACCCATAACTAGCCTGGAATCCCTTTTCTGCCACTAGAAGGAACCAATAAACTAATTCTAACAAAAACTCACCACTTTAATAGTAAAAGCAGTGTAAGCAGTATTATTATGCTCAATATTAAGTAATTATATCAAATGTCACTTATCCTGGTGTTCCTGGCTTTAATTAGAATATTCCAGGCTGGTGGTTAACAATTCTAGATATTGCAGCATTATGTAGGTAGGAAGATGGGAAAGGAAAGGTAACTCAGGTTTTAGCAGACAAGGAAGGAGCCTTCCTAGTTTGATCCATATTCTCTATCAAGACAAGAGTTGTGAAGACATCTACTTTAGGCATTAATTGTGGTGCACAGTATACTTTAAATAGGACAGAAGAGCCAGCAGCATGTGCCCTTTATCAGTGCTAGCCATCTGGATGTCTGTCAACTGGCACTAGTTGATTTGGTGATGACAAATACTCTTGCCAAAAATGGACATGGGTATTTTTTCAGTGCTAAATGGAATAATGGACTGGCCTACTCTGATCTAGCTGAAGGATCAGAGTTATAAGTGCTCCTATTAGCCACAGTTTGCCCACCATAACACCCAGCAGAATTGGGTCAGTAAGCTAATGGATGACCAGCATATGGCTGACCAGCCTGATAGCTCTGTTCAACAATAGATGGATCTAAATCCAATCAACCTGCCAAAATGAATTAATAAGTACCTCAATGAATATAGATTCAATGACAGGACACAACTTCAAAGTGGTTGACATTATGGAAAGGAGGACTATGGATATCCTCAGTAACCAAGAGACAAGGTGGAAGGACAATGCAGCAGAGTTGCTTGGCTTGGGATTCAAAGTCTACTACTTAGGGGGGAGATAGACTAGAAATCATGTAAGAATTGTGGTTAGTGACTGTCTTCTGATGACATCGAGTGATGTCATCAGAATAAGTAACAGACTCATGGCAATCAGATTGTAGTGTAAAGATAAAGCAGTATTCATAATCTTGGCCAATAGGCTGTAATGGTGAGGAATAGAGGATATTCAGGTAGCAGTTTCAGAACCTTTTAGATGGACTGGGTCAAAACAGGTTAGTGTTAATAATGGAGGACTTGAATGCTCATACTGGAACAGACAGAACAGGATATGAGGATTGCCTGAGTCCACATGGGTGGGGCAACAGAAATAAGGAAGGAGAAGCTATTTCAGACTTCCATTTGGCAAATGGCTTGATGGTGTCCAACACATGGTTTGCTAAGAGACATAATCACAAGATAACATACAAGACTGATCAGCATGGAACTCAGGTAAGCGTCCTCCTAGTAAGGAAGTAAGGAATGTGCATTTGGGTAAAATTAGAGATTGCAAAGTTATCCCCAGTGAAACTGTTGGCCCTAAAATAAACAACTGCTGGTCACAAGTTAATGCACCTGTGATTAGAGAAGGCTGAAAGAACAACAGACACTAGGTTGAAGACCTGGAAATTGACTGGAGAAAAAGCAAAGGAATTGAAGGAAATATTCATGATTCTAGTATTTCAAGAAGTGGAAATGGGTAGAACCAAGGAAGAAAGGCAGTGTCTCAAAAACAGATGTATGAAGACTATAGAAGAGATATGTGGCCAAGCCAGAAGGTGTGGAAATAAGGTTGGTGATGGAATGCAGAAGTCTAGGAAATTATCAAAAGAAGGAAAAAGTTCAGGAAGAAGCTAGAGTTACAAAAATGAACCAGGCTAAGAAAGAATACTGATTGGCTAACAAAGAAGATAAGAAAGCAGTTGCATGGGCAAAAATAATGTGCCAGAAAAACTCTACCAGCTTCTGGAAAGTGAAGCAATATAAGCTGCAAAGAAGCTCTATCACATTGTAAAGCAATAAGAGAAAGATAATGAAGATAGTTGACAGACACCACTTGTAACAATTTGCTCATCAGTTCAGAAGACATGAAAGGTGGATGGAAGTAGTACTTTATTTTATTTTTACTTATTTATACTTTGTTGATGGGGTTAGCCTCTTTTCAAGGGACGCCTGAGATGGTATTTACACTACTAGGGGAAATTTGGATATAACACTGAGGAGCTTCCTCTGGTCTGTTTGATAGGTGCAGTGGGATCTTTTGTATCCACCAGAGTTACCACCAGCTCAAGCAAATGGGACCCTGGTTTAATGTCTCATCCACAGGTTGACACACTCAGGAGTGCAGCACCACTTAATGCTGCAATGCATTATCAGCAGTCTGTCTACCCGGTGTGGGATTCCAGCAGCTTCTGAATGAAGGGAGTCATAACGCCCCTTGCACAGCCTATGATGAAAGAGGAAGAAGAATCCTTCTTAGGAGACATATGGAGAGCACTGATGAAAATGAAGTCAAGGAAAGCAGCAGGCTCACATGACGTCACATCAGGTATGACCAAGACATTGGGTGAGTTAAGAAAGAAATGTCTCTTAAGGTACTCATCATGGTATGGAGAGAAAGGAGCATCCCAGCTGATGAGAGAACAAGCATTGCAGTGCCGTTGTAGATAAAGGGAACACTCACAACTGTGGGTAGTACAGAGGAATCAAACTCCAGCCATACTGCATGAAAGTGAGGTGAAGGCGATTGATAAATCAATATTCAGAGTAGTTGAAAGTAAGATGGAAGATGAGTAGCTCAGATTCAGATCAGGATGCTGCACAATCAACCTAATGTTTACAGTAAAGTGAGGCTGACAGTGGAGAAGAAGCAACAATGACAAAAGATTTCACCTGGGCATAAATAGATTTGGAGAAAACATATGATAAGGTCCCAAAATGGATAATTTAGGTAGTCCTGCAATATTTCAAAGTCTTGGAAATATTGGTAGCATTAGTGCAGGCTATGTACAAAGACCCGCTGATGCAAGGATGAACAGGGTTCAGACTACAGAAGAGATTCTGTGGGAGTGAGTGTGCATCAGGTTTCAGATCTGAGCCTACTTCTATTCATACTAGTGATGGACTGCATTACAGTTCATCTAGGACAGGTCAACAAAGCTGTTGTATGCAGGTACTCTTGCACTACAAGCAGACTCTGACTAAGAACTTCCGCAAATGATAGGGGACTGGAATGTAAAATCAAATGTACATGAGATGAAACTGAGTGCAGACAAGACCACTGTCATGGCAGCAAATGGGGTAAATCAGAACAAGATGAAAATTGAGATAGAAGGCAAAATGGTGGAGCAGGTTAACAAGTTTAAGTACAGAGGAGCTTTTGTTGAAGGAAAGGAAAGCCTGAAGGAGAGTCAAAACTAGAATCAGAGGTGTTGCAGTCAGCTGGAACTGAACGTCAAGTATAGTGTGTGAGGAATGAATGGCAAAGAAACTGAAAAGTAAAATGTACAAAACAGTGGGTCAAACAGTGCTTCTGTAAGGCACAGAAACATGGGCAATGAATGCAGAGCAGATGAGGAAAGTGGAGGAGATACAGAAGAAATGCCCAAGAGTCTGAGAGTTAGTAGGATGCACAGTGAAGGACAAGAAAAAATGAGTACATCAGAGGAGAAGCCATAGAAGCCCAAATTTCAGAGATCAAGGGGAACAGATTATAGTGGTTCAGTCACATGTTCAAGAAAGCAGAAGATAATTTGGTAAAGTGGATTTCAGAGATACAGGAAGAAGGCAAGAAGAAGCAAAGATGTTTGGCCTGAGACAGATCAACTGCATCAGAGAATGTATGCGACAATAAGGCGTGACTGTCAAAGAAAGTAAAAGAGTAGCACTGAATCATGAGAAGTGGTGACAGTTGATGTGACATCCCAACCTACTATAAAGAATGAGAAAAGGCTATTGAGGATGTTGATGATTCCGCAGTCTCATAATTACTTTCCACTATTGTTGTATTACAGTATTCAACAGTGTCAAAATGCAGCATTTAGTAGTGCTATAATGCAGCATCCAGCAGCGTTATAACACAGGGTTCAGCACTGCCATAATACAGTATTCAATTGTGTCGAGTGAAACTTCCAAGATGGCTACACACTGATCAATAACTTAACTTCAGCTCTCCTAGCGTGAAAAAAGAAACTGAAAGACAAAGGCTAGGATCTCTGTTAGTATTATTAAATTCAATTACTGGCTAGTAAGTACACTGCCTGGATGCAAGTAAAGAAGAAACTAAGATAGCCTGAAGGAAAATCAACTAAAAAGTAAAGAGAAAACACTGACTGGGAAGAATCTGCAACTGTTCAGAAAAAAAGCAGTTCAACCTCCAGTTTTGGTCCAAGGCATGGCTTCCAGTAATCTAGAGTAAAAAATGAAGTCAAATGTGCTCAGAGCAGATTAAAATAAATGAAACACTGAAGGAGTATATTGGCTCAAATATCGAAAGACAGGGGAAAAAAATGGAAGAAGCTTTAAACAGGTATACAGATGAGCTGAAAAAACTTCTTTGAAGCAGTCACCAAAGCCATAGATGAGGGTAAGGTGGTTCACACAGCCTATCTAGATCTCGCCAAGGCTTTTGACATCATCCCCCACTCTGGAATTATAGATAAACTCACTAAACTAGGTATAAATCCCTATGTCACAAGATGGGTTGCCAACTGGCTTACTGAAAGAACCCACACTGTGAAAGCAGCAGACTCCAAATCAGACTTCAGACCAGTGACAAGTGGAGTACCACAGGGTTCAGTCCTGGGTCCTCTCCTGTTTGTTATCTACTTCTCTGAAGTACAGGCTAACACAGAAGGTCTTTGGCTAACTAAGTTTGCAGATGACTGCAAACTAGGAGCCATAATTGAAACTCCTAATGATGTGAACATCCTACAAAAGGGCCTCACTGAGACAGATGCCTGGTGTCAAAGCCATGGCCTCAAGCTCAGTGCCAAAAACTGCATTGTCATCCCATTTGGTAAAAACTTTGTACCCATGAACTACCACATAGGCAGTAGTCTACTTAACACTGAAAGTGTGTTGAGACCTTGGGACAGAGGTGGTCAGTAGTCTCTCCTTTGATAATCACATTGCCACAGTGGTCAAGAAATCCTTCTGTGTGGCACACCTCATCTCAAAAGGTTTCTCATCCAGAAAAAAAGAGGTCATTGTTCCCCTCTACTCATCACTCATTAGACCCATTATAGAGGATAACGCCCCTTTTGGTATGTACCTCACAAGACATCCATAACAACTGGAAAGGACACAGAAATACCTCACAAAGAGGATTACTGGCCTCAAACAGATGCCCTACGCAGACCGTCTCAAAAAACTCCAGCTTTACTCCGTCGCATATCGCCTACTCAGAGGTGATCTCTGCCTAACATACAAAGCTATGTCAAACCCAGAGCTGTTGGACATGCTCCACTTAAAGAAATCCCAATCCCTCCGAGCTACATGCTCTAGGGACCTAAACCTTGTCACCCCAATAAACAGAACATGCTGCAAGGATAGATTCCTGTCCCAGAGACTTCCCATACTCTGGAAAAGACTACCTATCTATATCAAACAGAGCTCCTCATTAGCACTCTTCAAGAAAAATCTTGATGATTGGATGGGAAATAGGAAATTCACCCCTGGGATCACTTCTGTGGCTGTGCTTGACAGAGGTACATGAAAATAATTTTCTTGGGTGGCGAAAGCCAGGCTACCTTTTTGGCTAGGCTTATATAGGCCCTAGGGCCAATAGCCTAGTACCCACCTATGAGCCTATGAACCTAAAAATCAGAGGATGAAATGTAGAAAGGCTAGCTGCAAATGAAATTCCACAAGAATAGATGTTTCAAAAAATGGTAGAATTGGAGGACATAGCATGTACAGAAAATTTCAGATTTTCTTCTGTACCAGAGAAACTAGAAGGAACAGACTGCATTAATTTTATGACGGCACAAATAAGCAGCTAGACTGACAATTGAAAAGGCACACAGTGTGTAGGCTCCAGATCCAGCCATAGGAAATCAGCCAAGACCTGCATTATTAAGGATGCAAACCTACCAGCATAAACAGTTGAACCTGACAAAACTGTGGCAAAAGGGCAAATATTAAAAGTTTAAGACAGTAGAGTGTTTGTGGAAAATGATTATTCACTGTACACCAGGCAGAAAATAAATACATTTATTCCAGCAATCGGGCAATGTCGAGAGACAGGTGTGTGACTTAAGCTGATGTATCCAGCTGTCTTCAGAATATTTTTTTTTTGCCTGGAAGATTAGTCATTTTTTGAAGCAGAACAGGCTAAGGAGGAAATACAAAAATTTGTCCAACAAAAAGTGAGCCATCAAGCAAAAGAAGGACTCTGCTTCTCACTCTTCTGATAATAAAGCACACGGACATACTTTGCCAGTGAAACATTTTCCATTGTTCCAAAGGAAACTGTTTGAGAGACAAAGAAAAGCTCAGGAGTTGACTAGAGAAATTGGGAGCACCTTGGAATTGAACCAAAGTCTGGAGTTGGCAGTTATAGAGGAACAGGAAGAAGACCAGCAGCACTGAAATTAGTGAATAAATGTGAGACTGCAAAACATCAATCGCATATGTAAAATACAGCTGTTTAAGAAAAAGTGGAAAGCGTGAGCTTTTGTTGACTTTCCCCCGGATTTACGAATCTCGTTATAGCGTGCAGGAATAGTTAAAGAGCTATTTTCGGCAATATGGCCGACGTGCGATCCAGGAACAAGCTCCCGGGATGTGCATGTGATCTCTTAGGCTAATCCTGCACGGACCGAGCCCCTGTATGCAAATTACCCTCATTTGCAGGTGAAAACCATGCAAATGAGGGTGATTTGCGATCCAGGAAGCAGGCAGCTGTCAGTGCAAAATGAGTGCAGTCTGCAGAAATGTACTCGGTTAGTAACCGAGTACGTTTCTGCAAATTACAAAATGGAGCTATGACAGCACCAAATAAAGGCTGCATATCAGTGATGAAGCATGCCAATGGCCAGGTAGAAGGCCATTGGCATTGCAAAATGTGTAAAAAATAAAAAAAAAAAACTTTCATTTTTTTTGTTGCCGATCTTGCCTGTTTAAGCATAGGGCAGCTGCGAACAAACGGGATGGGGGGGATAATAAAACAAACCTAAAATAAGCAGTCTAACTAAAAGCAGTATTCAGCCATGCAAGTCAATGGCAGGCATAAGACAACCTGGCCAGTGAGTAATGGTTGCTAAGGGGGGAGGCTCAGTGTGGGACATGTAACTATGCATTAGCAGGCAATCCTATGCAAATGAGGGGAAGGGTAGTGAATCCCAGATTTCCCCAGGGTGTGAGGCAGGTCCCAAGAGTGTAACAGTAAAAATAGCTGGGTGCAAGACTAGGAGATAGGTGACATCATGGGTGTGTGTGTCAGGAATACTGTAAGTGGATTGGAGCTCTGTGGCTCGGGACTACTCCTAGCTTAGCACAGCTAAGCTAGAGGTGTGTCCAAGCTGCCAAGCACTCCTGACAAAGTGTAAGCAGGTGTGCGCGCTGTGCACCGGGTTTCACAGGAAGAAAAAGGAAGTTAAACCAGGAAATAGCAGCTCTGTGCACATTTGAGCACTCTGCTTGCACGGAGCGCACACGCTTAAACAGGGAGGCAATGGGAAGGGAAAACAGCAGTAGGAAGGTAATCAAGGAGAACTGGCTGAGCTGACAGGTGAAATGTATCAGACACAGCCAATCACACAGGCAGCAGTCCAACCCAGCCCAGTGCACCACTATAAACTATGCAAACACCTTTCCCCCTTGTTATTCCCAATAACTCTGCACCACCGGTGTATACAAACGGGGAAATTTTAGAAAATGAAAGCAAGAGAAATAATGCTAGGGGCTGCTTTTGCTATCATAAACCAGCATGTGCAAGAGGCTGAGGGTGGTGAGGATGTGAATGCTGCCAAGCAACCCACAGTGAGGAGATGGAGAAGATTGTACAGATCCAGGGTAACCTACCAAGGGCTACATGAGCTGGAGATAGTGTACTGCTATAGGGTGGACAGGAACCTCCTACAGCAGATTATTGAGCTGTGCCGGCCATGCCTCACACACAGAACTAACAGAGGAGAACCCATCCCAGTGGATACCAAGGTATGTGTAGGCCTATGTATACTAGCTACAGGTACCTACCAAAGGCCAACTGGGGATATGATGGGGATATCACAGGCATCAGCATCCACAGTACTCCACCAGTTCCTGGATGCCATGTCAGCACATGTCGGTGAGCACGTATACCTCCCCATCACCCATGAGGCGTTGGCCAGCAATATGCATCTTTTCCATCAAATAGTAGAATACCCCGAGGTAGTGGGTGCAATAGACTGCATGCACATGTGCATCAAAGCACCACCTGGTGAGTGGGGTAGGGTCTACATCAACCACAAGGGCTTCCCCTCCATCAACTGCCAGGTCATGTGCAATGCCCAGGGCATAATAATGAATGTGTGTGCTGGCTGCCCTGGAAGCTACCACGATTCCCACATCTGGCATCTGACGCAGCTGTACCACAGATTTGCCAATGGGGACATCCCACACGGTCACCTAGTGGGTGATGCTCGATATACCCTGGAGCCATGGCTGATGACACCCATCAGAAATGCACACACACCTGAACAAGAACTCCATAATGAGACACATGCACAAACATGAATCATAACAGAGCATGTGTTTGAGATGCTGAAGTCATGGTTCTGGTGTCTGGACACATCTGCTGGAGCCTTGCAGTACTCACCAACTACATGTACCCAAATTGTCCTTGTATGTGCCACGCTACACAATATAATCCTGCGGAAACAGGAACAGCATGGGGCAGGGCCACACAGCCCCCCACCATTGCCAAGGCATGCACAGGTACAGAGTGACTCGGAGGAGGAACAACCTGAGCCTGCCCCAGTAGGCAGAAGGAGGTGTGCCCAGTATGCCCTGGCCCTGGCAAAGAGGCAATGTACAGCACATGCACTGACACAGTAGGGACCCAGGGAATGTCACCTCTCTCCGACTCGCACATACAGTAAAAGGGATGCCAAACATGACACTACCTGTGCTTAACCATGTATAGGGAGTGTACTCTGTGCATCCGACATAGGCAGACCTGCAGCACCACCCTCAATACTGGGACACCCACAATGTAAGTGACTCACACATGCCGGTTGGAGAGGTCAAATACACAACAACTGTTACAGTCAGCAGGATAGGTGTAGACAAACACAAACAAATGCTGCACTATGGCCTCTGAATGCGCTCTATGTGTAACCCCCCAGACCTACACAGACAGACTACAGCAGGCCAAGCAGTTGGATGGAATATGTGAAGGCTAGGAAGTCTGAAACTAATATGTAGGCAGTGAAAGCTAGGATCTGTAGTACACTGATATGCCTCTAGCCAGCACGATAGTCAAGACTACAGGCTGAAATGGAGTACCCGACATACCAGTACAGTCTTAGCAAATGTGTAGAAGTGTCAGGTGTGCCCCCATCCTATGTACACTAATAGTAACAGTCAGGTGCCCCCCCCCACTCCTGTGTAGAAATGTAGAAACAGTCAGGTGTCCCCCCCCCCGCTATGCAGAAATGTAGAAACAGTACATGCCAAATGATCGATGGATACCCTGCAGACACAGCATGCTACCTGTCGGTGTACAACACAAAGGTCAGCATCACAGTACAAACAACCTGGACATGCTCCACACATGTAATACAGATGGCCATACTGGGCATGCTCACACACTTAAACACATGAAGGCCATGTCTGCAAACAGCAGTGTACCAGACATATCCGGCAGTTGCAGTTCTTAGTGCAGACACATGTCAGTATGCACCACTCCTGCCTTGCACACACAGTGGATAGGAATACAGACATATATGTAAGGACACCACACTATAATAAGCCAAAGGTAGACAGACATACATGTGTGGAAGAGGGTCACCATGACAAAGACCCATCCGGGACTGTCCCACCCAGCACACAGCCAAAGGCCCACAACCACATGAGGTGCATATGCACTCACTGCAGATACTAGCCATCAGCATCTGTCAGCATGACAGACTATGTGGTGCTCGTGCCACCTGTGCAATGTGACTATACAAGGAAGTAGTCATCTACTAGCTGTATATACGTACCTGTGACATATGACCCCGTGTGTGCCTGCATGTGGCATGTCAACCCTTATATGAATGGGTTATGGCTCATGCACACACCGCCCATCCCATAGTAGTAGTATGACAAGCCTGCTGAGATAATCCAATGTGAAATACACCTTTATAAGAGCTGTAGCTCAGGAATCACCATGGCACATCCCATAACTGTGTACTGCTGTAGTGATAAACCAGTTAGGTAGTAGTCCAAACCCCACACTTGGAAACTGTGTGAGTGTGTTTGTGTGTGTGTCTGTCTGTCTCTGACTGTGTAGAGAGCAATGCTTTTTAGGATACTCAAGCTCCGTACAATTCATATACTGAACTTTGGCAAGGCTGCTGATGTTACTCACCTAGGAATACACCTCTAGGAAAATCATAGCTCTGTAATCTCCATAGTGCATCCTGTAACTGTGTACTGCTGTAGTGTGATAAAGTACTTAGGTAGGTGTTCTAACCCCAGACCTGGCAAGTGTGTGTGTGTGTGTGTGTGTGTGTGTGTGTGTGTGTGTGTGTGTGTTTGCATGTGGATCTGTGTGTATGTCTGACTGAGTAGAAAGCAAAGCTGTTTAGGCTACTCACACTCCGTACAGTCCATATACTCAGCTATGGCATGGCTGCTGATGTCACTCACCTAGAAATACACCTCTGGGAAAGTCAGACCCCAGTAATCTCTGTAGCGCATCCTGTAACTGTGTACTGCTGTAGTGTGATAAAGTAGTTAGATAGGTGTTCTAACCCCAGACCTGCCAAGTGTGTGGTTGTGTGTCAATCTTTGTGTGTCTGTCTGAGTAGAGAGCAATGCTTTTTAGGCTACTCACACTATGTACAATACAAATACTCACCTTTGGCAAGCCTGCTGATGTCACTCAACTAGAAATACACCTCTGGGAATATCACATCTAGTGATCTTCATAGTCTGTCCTGTAACTGCATACCGCTGTAGTGTAATAACGTAGGTAGGTGTTCAAACCCCAGACCTGACAACTGTGTGTGTGTGTGCGTGTGTGTGTGTGTGTGTGTGTGAATATGACTAAGTAGAGAGCAATGCTTTTTAGGCTACTCACACTCTATACAATACATATACTCAACTTTGGCAAGGTTGCTGAAGTCACTCACCTAGAAATACACCTCTGGGAAAATTATAACCCAGTAATATCCATGGCATGTCTTGTAACTGCATACCGCTGTAGTGTGATAATGTAGTTAGGTAGGTGTTCTAACCCCGACCTGGCAACTTTGTGTTTGTGTTTATGACTGAGTAGAGAGAAATGCTTTTTAGACTACTCACACTCTGTATAATTCATATACCCACCTTTGGCAAGCCTGCTGATGTCACTCACTTAGAAATACACCACTGGGAATGTCCCACCCAGTAATCTCTCTAGCGTGTTCTATAACTGCATACTGCTATAGTGTGATAAAGTAGTTAGGTAGGTGTTCTAACCCCAGGCATGACAAGTGTGTGTGTGTGTGTGTGTGTGTGTGTGTGTGTATGAGTCTGACTGTGTAGAGAGCAATGCTTTTTAGGCTACTCACACGTCGTACAATCCATATACCCAACCTTGGCAAGGCTGCTGATATCACCCACCTAGACATACACCTCTGGGAAGAGTGTAGCCCAGTAATCTCCGTAGCCCGTCCTGTAACCACGTACTGCTGTATTGTGATTTAGAACAGTGGTAGGGTTCCATCCCCACCCATGGCAGTCCTGGATGTTTTGTGTGTGTTTCAATGTGTGTGAATGGAGCAATGTATTACAGGCTACTCACTCGCAGTATATTTCAAATGCCCTACTGTGGCACTCCTGCTGATGTCATCCATTGTGAAATACAACTTTGGGGAAACAGTACTTCTGTAATCCCTGTGGTGCGTCCTATAACAGCCCCATGCTGTAGTGTGATATAGACCTCAGTCAGGGGTTCTATACCCACAAATGTCAGTTGTGGACGTTTTGTGTGTGTCTCACTGTCTGTGTAGGGAACAATGCATTTTCGGCTAAGTCACTCACTGTACAATCAAAATGCCCTACTTTGGTAACCCTGCTGATGTCATACATTGTGAAATAAACCTTTGGTGAAGAGGTACTCCAGTAATGTCTGTGGCGCGTACTATAACTGTGTAGTGTGATAAACTAGTTAGGTAGGGGTTCTATTCCCAGACATGACAGGTGTGTGTGTGTGTGTGTGTGTGTGTGTGTGTGTGTGTGTGTGTGTAACACCTATCCTGTGTAGAGGTGGCTGTGAGTATGTGACACCTGTGGCCAATATGGAGGGGGTTTTGCTCAGTTATTTTATGGTGGCCCTACTATATATCACCATGTCACCCATACAGGGATACCAGATGCAAATTAGCTGAGAGGCAGGTGTGCAAAGCCATACCCAGACATGTGACATCAAGGCCAGACAATCACAGTCAGCAACTCCACTATTACCCAGAGCACACACACATGCCTAGGCAACAGCCAATATGTGGGTAGTGTACTGAATATTGGCCACTGATAGTAACTCTGCAGTGATAGCAGTGGGCTACAGAGGGCATGTCACCCTGGCCATTTGTCCAATATCAATGTACATGCAGAGAGTGCACCTCCACCATGTTCCCAAATGGACACCTGCACCACCCGTGGTGCCTTCACATGTGACTCCCAACGGACATACCATGCCCTGCATGGACAGATGACACTGACATCAGGGGATGCTGTTAGCATGTTATCAATGTAGGTGCAGGGTAAACCTGATGCCCATTACCAGTTCCTGCCACAGGTGGGCAAGACTGACACATCCAATGATAATCTGTGTTCACAACATGGGCCAGACACCCCAGGTACAATTCCACATGTCACTGTACATCTATGTGGGAGATGTGCACATCCCAGACACCATCCATGTCATGGAGTAGGGAACACATACATGGCAAGTGATGCACTGCATTGGCCACACACAATAGTAACGCAGGTGACTGGATGGGGGATGCAATACCCACCTGTGTGAGCAGATGCAGAAACCACAGGCCTGAGGCACAATGCAGAACATCGTCATGTGTCCTAATGCCAAGGTATACCCATCCCCTACCCTTGTACAGCCTGCTGACACAGTTGACCACCATACACCCATGCAGACATGCACCCATGCATGTCAGAACTGGCACCCTGTGTATCCATGTGTGTGTTGTATGGTGCATCTGACCACATCCACACTCACTACAACCCCCTCAGGTTATACTGAAGCATGCTGTTTGATGTCTGACACCTCATCATACTCTATGCCCATATGACCTCCATATGACCTGTGTAGTGCATGTGATACCTGCACATCGATGTGTTGTGGCAATCACATTACTGATGAGTTGTACTCCTGGCCCTGCCAAGTGTGTCAGTGTCTGTGCGTCCCTGTGTGAGTGTGCCTGTGTTGACGCTGACAGCTGTTCATCCAGACAGGCATGTGTACATCACCTACCATATATCTACCATATCCCTGTTGCAGATGTCACTCATCATCACAAATATGAGTGCTCCACAGCAGGTAACCCATGTGGCGCAACCAATAACTGCATCGAACTGTGATAGCACTGCATAGATGTTGGGGGTCTGATACCCTGTACTGGTAGGTGTGTGACAAAAACATGCTTCTGTTTTACTCCACCACCCTCCCTGACATATATTTGCCTCTGTCTACCTCCCCCACTCCCTCTCTGGTGGATTTGGAAGCCCACACCTGCTATGCTTAGGCAGCAGCATGTGTAATGTAAGTGATGCTCATGATCAGTTGATGGCGTCTGCATGAATTGCAGCCTTCCCCAAGCTGATTGCATGTGGAATGGCTGTGCTAACAGGCCCATAGCCAATTGCATGGAAACACACTCCAATACCTAGGAACAACATGGTGGGGTTGGTCCTTTACAGTCACTGTGAGCAGGAACTCGATCTGTTGTTTGGCAAACAGCATCTCAGATGGATTGAGTATTTACCTCTAACAACATACACTGTGGAAGGAGGGCAACAAACAGGATGGGGATGCACCTGACCTGATTACAGACTGTAAGTGCTGCTATACTGCATGTGGAATACTGTTGGTTTAATAGTGTTTGTCTGGATATGCCTGTTGCACATGTCGCAATACCTGCCATGTCAGTCCCATGTATTTGAGGGGTCCCCATCTGCAGGGTCACTCGCAGACTGGGCAGTGTTGTGCCTTTGGTTTCATGTGTCAGCTGTGGTGCACCTATCGTTGGAAGGCAGAAGGTAGTGTGAGGATAGCAGGCAGTAGATGGTGACAGCCAGGAGAGTTACCGACGTCACATCCCTCATAGGACATATGGTGCAACAAACCCTGTTATGACAGTATATGTATGAGGATATTACAGCGACATGTCAATATTGGCCCTGTGTTTGTGCCTCCAGCCACAACTCTGTCAACCTTTGTACATATGTCATGCAGTAGGGGGTGCATATGTTCTGTACTCCATAGTCATTCACAGCATATCTGATAACAAGCCAGTGAGATATCAGACTGCTACACATGTTATGCATAGTAGGGGTTATAATTGAGGGCATAGCCTGGCCATTATGTGGTTGTGTTTACAGTACTGAGGTATGTGTAAGTCTGGTAATTGTCGACAGTGTGTGTATAGTGCATATGTACCTTGGCCTGTGTAGAGACTGTTGTAGATGTCATTGTTCCAGGTCCTGTCCTATCTGATGTTTCATGCTGCTCTACTGTATGTCACCCTAACAGCTTACATGTTTGTAGGGGTGAACACACACATATCCCATACCACAGACAGGCATCGGACCACACTGTCTAGCGGCCCAGTATATGTAGGGGTGTTATGTGAGTGGCTCATATGAGGATGGTGTAGGTCAGATAGTCCATATACTGTAATAGTACGCTAGCTTACCATATGTGTCTGTGGCTGTGTTCACATTGGTTGTGGTTATGCACTTTCACACAGGTGTCTGTTACTCTGATGTGACATGCCTGTAGACCCTGCTATCTATACGGGTACATGTGTACCCCACATGGGAGATGTAGCCCAGTGTTGAGTCAGTCTGCCTGTAGCTAGCACTGTGCTTTGTTACATGCCTAACCCATTAATGTACTTATCCAGTGAGATGACATGTCCAGATACTTGCCAGATGTACTTCTGCCGAGCCACCATGACAGTCATGTATGTCAGACAAAGCAGTGGGATGCTGTTCAGATGTATGTCCCTAACTAGTGGGTAGTATGTGGCCATGGCACCTCTGTACCAGCGGTTATTATTTGTCAGGACAGACAGGGGTATATGATTGTATAACCTATGGGGGCAAATGTATACCAGTATTTACATGATATACCCATCTACATGGCTGTTAACATCCACATTGACAGGCCTGGTCCACATGTCTTGCATGAAAGGGTTCTGTGTATACCCCTGGACTGACCTGCGTGTGTCAGACTGTCCACATATATTGGTCGTATCACAGCTGTAGTCCACAGGGGCGTTACTGTGCTAGCAGTGGTGCTATACTATGAAGACCTTAGAATGTCTGTCAATAGCCAATGGCGCACATGTCCACAATAGATGTGGCCTCCCACACACACCATGTCTGTGAAGACACTCCCTATTACAGTAGCAACAGTCTACAAATATACCTGCAATACATACATGACATCCCCTTGCACTGAGAGGTTCGGACTATTGGGGCTGAGGTAGGGCACCACCCCATGTGCAGGACATATGGCAAACATATATGTACATATCATTATACATATATCCATATAGATATGTACACATTTACATAACTTGCTTACTGTATGACAACAGTTGTACACATATGTGCCTGTGTTCCAGACTCTGTCCTCCACCTACATCCCTGGCTTAGCACAGGTGACATGCTGTCAGGGTTTGTTATGTAGTGTGCTGTGTGTATGCATGCTGTCATTCCTGCCATCCCTCCACTGCTGTCGTGTCCCTCACACATACTGGGGGGTTGGGGCCATATATGTGTGGACTCCACCTATACAATACATGTGTGGCCTAATGCACTGCAGAGGGCAGTGTACGTAACCATGGTATATGGCCCAGTAGTAGTGAGTGTAGGGGGGGTGCACCATGACTAACCTAGGCTGTAACAACATGAGTGGGTATCTGGGGTAAGCTGCCTTAGGGTATCTGGATGTACATTACCATACAGTCCACCATGGGCAAATGCAGACCTACTGCCTCATACAATACAAACTGTTCTGTTAGTCTGTGTGATTGTGATGGTGTCAGTTATGCCTTGTTATATAACAGATGCATCCCATTGTGTCAGCTGGGGTCTGTACCTCCTAGGGATTGTATACAGAGTGTAGATAGAGGCTGCTGACCTATACATCTGCCTTACGTACTGTTTACTGTCTGGTATGCTGTGGGCCAGTCTGTCATTACAATTGTGCTACTAGAAGGCCTCGGCCTGGACAGCAACATGTGTCAACCTTACCAGACTACTGTCTCAGTATAACTGTTTCACAGTTGCATTACACTGTTCATATGGATGTCACTGCCTAAACAGCTATATGACATGGCATATACAACTGTCATAGTACACAAATATAGCTATCACAATCATTTATGGGCACCTGTGTGTGGTGTTATAGCCTTTGATATCTCTGTGGGTATGTGTTGCAGGCTATGAATGTCATTCATATGGGTGGCTCATACAGTCTCCATTTGGCAAGGTGGTGACTGTAGGAATACTGGCTGCTCAATTTGCATGCACGTACTACATATGTATCATACTGTATGTATCTCTGTGTGTGTATGTGTACTTACATATATATCTATATATATGTGTATAAATAAATATATATATATATATATATATATATATATATATATATATATATACACACACACACACACACACACACACACACACACTTGTTACTGTATTACAGGGGGGGCATGCTTGGCTATGGGGGGACTATACCTATTTGTACCAGACATATATTGTGTGGGGCCTCTCAATGCCATTAACATTGCATGAGGACATATATGATTTTGTTATATCCCCATTGTTATCACCAGAAGTCTGTCCGTATACACCTATATATGTACATGTATATATCTGCTGACATATGCATGACCTGCTGTATATATTTACACATGTAGCTGTAGACATATATATCCATAGATGTAGGCATTTGCATGTGTATATGTGTATATCCCTATATATATATATATATATATATATATATATATATATATATATATATATATACATATATATATATATATATATATATATATATATATACACATATATCTACATATATCAATATGTTGTACCTGCTTAGACATTCATATATTTACTCACACACATACATCTATATGTTCCAATACATTCCCTGTACTGTTGAATGACTGGGCTGGATGATATATTTGTGGAAACATCAGGGTTATGTACATCTGCTATGGTTTAGTGAGAAATCACTTTGTGTATGGTGTGCAGTGACCTGCGTACAAGCCTTCCGGAGGAGGTTTATTTTGTTGCTGGCCAGAACACTCCCGCTTACCCCCATGCTAACCTCTTTAAAAGGAATGGAAAAAAGGGTTGCTAGGAAAGTGGTGAAAAAGGGGCACAAAGAGGGTAAGACAGTAGGGGAAATAGCTAAACATGTGCAGGAAGGGTGTAGGAAAGGTCCATAGCTGCCCGTTTCTGCTACAGCAACAGCTGTGCATAAACACTGCAGTTAGAGGTAGATGTGGACTCTCAAATCCCTGGGAGAGGGGTGAGGACAACATAAATGCATTGTGATGCCAATTAGACCGGATTACATGTGTCAGTGGACACGTGTGCAGAATGGACAGCCATGTATGGGGCTGGATTGTTTTGTGGGAACATATTGCCCTTCCATTATCTTTTCAGGTGGGAGTGGGATGTTGGGGAGGGGTTGTAGGTATATTTGGGGAGGGAGGATGGGAAGGTTACCAGACATGACGCACAATACGCATACAGGGGTGGTATATGACACATGTGGGGGGTGAACACCTTGATGGGGAGGAGTGTTGGGATATCGGAAGCCCACAAGCCCCTAGTGGTAACAGTGGGACTGAGGTTACCACCCATGGGCGGTCACCATGGTGTCACCACAGTGCCATATTCTTGTGAAATATGACTGCAGACCATCCTCTTGCTGACACATGTACACCTGCAACACAAATGGATAACATTATGGAGATAACAATCACTGTTACTGACAGCTGAAATGCATCATAGCTGCATGGCTACACTACCTGACATGTATGCATTACAGATTACCCCTGACAACATCTCACATTGCAGTACATTACAGCACTCTATAACAGTCACCGTGTGCATCAGAACCATGTTAGCCTGTCCCTGCATCAATGTTATGGATGACAGGGAAGTGGCACAGGTATCATCATATCCACAGGGTGTGCTGCTGATTTGCTAGAGGCCGAGGGTGGTCCATACATGTGTCATGATTAGTGTGGGTGAGGGGTTTTGTTCAATGACTGGGGCATGGTGATGTGGTGTGTGTAGGTATGGGGTCGCCCTAGGCGTGGTTGCATAGTGTGTGGATATGCATGCACACAGTCCTGCCATGTGGCCGCCCTATACAGGTGTTGTTGGACAGCTGCAGACCATACCTGGCAGGGTGTGCAGTTCAGTGCCTCTGGCCATGGACACACTGACTGTGCCTGCCAGGGGTTCCATGGTCACGTGCAGGTACAGACCTTGAGGTGCTACTCTCCCCTGATGATGACAGGTGTCCGCTGGAACCATGTCCTGCCTGGGACTGGCCAGGGCCACGTGCATGAGGCCTGCTGCGATGTGGTGTGGACAGTACCCCCAGTGGTGTGCTGAGGCTGGTACTGCCAGTACGGGAGTGGCTTGGTGGTGTGGCATGTCCACATTGACCACCAACTGCTAGTGTTTCTGGCCTACGTCCATTTGGACATCACACAGCTCCCACCACACATTCAAGCACAGACATTCCATGGTTGAGGAGGCCCACCATCTCACCCCACCATCTATCCATGACCTCGGTATGTTCACGGAGGGCAGCAGCAATGTCATGGAGGTTTTCATTTACATATGAGAAAGCAGCCCTCTGCATCCTCAGGCTCTGTCTGGTGTGCATGCCCATACATGCCTGTGCCTCCATTACAACCTGAAACATGCTCCTGGTGGTACTAGTTGTGGCGCCTCTGCCAGGGGCATGATGACCAGCAGCCCTTCCACAAGCACCACGGTAAATCTGGCTATGTGGTGGCCTGACGGACATCTGACTATGCTAACTGTGACCCGACACAGTTGGCATGGACACCACACCTTCCTGGTCACTGGCACCAACCTCCAACTGTCCCTCTGCTATGGCCATGTGTGATGGGGTTTGTAGGTGTACTGCAACTGTGTGCGGGCTTGGGGTGGCTAGGAGGGTGATGACACATGTAGGTGCAGTGTCGGCCTCTGACAACCCCACCTGTGCCTCATCAGTACCAACATCATCATCATCGGTGTCTGTACAGACACCTACCTCAGTTTGCATGCAGGGGGGAACCTGACCCACCTCACCACCTGTGAGGGAAACAAACACATGTTAAGACCTGTACAGCATTGCATAACAATACACACACTCACACACACACAGTCACACATACACAGACACACACACACACACACACACACACACACACACACACACACACACACAGTCACGCACAGACACAGACACACATGGACACACACAGACACACACATACACAGACACACAGGCACAGACACACACACATGTACACCCACAAACACTGACAGTCCACCTTACTACCCCCTTACCCTGGGTTTACAGACAGTCCCACATTCAGTTACAGATGTTCCCCATCTTGCATGGCACTTGCTAACATATACTCATTAATACTACCCATTAACATATCAGACCTCTCCATGCCTACACATGTGATCACAACACATGACCTGTTACTCCATCACCTCCCCAACTTTGGTGGAGTAGTCAGTACACGGCCTCACTGCTGTCATCCAGAAATACCCTGTGTATGTCCAGTCATGGTGTACATGGCCCCTAAATGGTTGGGGCTGCTACATTCACTACATATGTCACACACCGGAGCCCCATACTACAGTCTTGATCAGTCCATGTCCCATCTGCTGCACAATCAACCTGTCATGCGGACAACAGTAATACCTGGATACACTCACTGATGTGGTCTAGTAATTCCCCATTGCATTAGTAGTGTTGCATACGTGAGTAGCCGGTTATCCATCTGCTGCTGGCATTATGATGCGTATACCTGGTATGTACTTTCCCTCCCAATGCGTGTTTTGTGCTACGGACATTGTTATGCTATCAGCTGTCCTGTGTTCACATATCGGACAGGCTGTCCTGGTGTCTCATGTGTCACTACATCTACAGCACAATCCCAAGGAAAGTACTGCCATGTGATCAATCCCACTATTGCCTGTGCATACATGGACACCCGCACAAACAGACACACATGTACACACACACCAGACATACATTGACCACACTCTACCAGATTGCTCTTACACACACATTCAACACCCCCCAAACACACACACCTATGTGTGGGATTGCACACCTTTTGTACACACAGTCCTCCCATTACCCTTCTGTCAGCATTACATCTGGTGTTCAACAGCATGCAGTGCAACCAAAGTGACCTCATCACAGCAGCAGTATACATGTGTGTGATGCATGGGCTGTGTTGGTAGGTGATGGCCCTTCCCTCTGTCAAAACTGCACCCTGCCTTGTACTGTGCACCCTACCACACAGGTGTAGAAACCATTGCTGCTTATGTAGTACTGTGTCTGTTATGTCAGCTCCAGTGCTCACAGCCCCTGTGTGTTACAGCACCCCATACCTGGGATGATATGTGAACGGATATATTTTTTGAATGCCTGATGTCTGCTTTACAGATCACAACATCAACAGTGCATGTATGACCAGTACAGGACTATTACACTGACACCCACCAGACCTTACCATGGCTGTGGGGGGTACCCTACACATGTCCCAGAACTCTGCATGGTTGCAAGGTCTACTCATGTGCACATCCCTTGGAGTGCACACACTGCTGTCACTATTGCTGTGGGGTCAGGGTTATGTCTGCCACAGTTACATAACCTGATTGTGTGCAATTACAGCCATGAGGGTGGTGTTTCACACATGTCCCTACTGTAGGCCGTGTGTCCTGCCATACTCCCCATCCCTGTGGACACATTACACAATGACAGGATGTTAGTATCTTGCATGTGTCTCTTGTACCCTTCCAATACACCAGCATGGTCACTACTGTGATGTGCATTTCACAACAACAAAACGTGAATGTGTACAGCATGCAGTATGGGTAGGTGTGTTATATGTGTGCATGGAATATCCCATAGCCATTAAATGCAGAGTGTCTTGTCATGCATGAACATGAACCATGCTCACCGGCTATAGGCTGCTGCTGTGGTGGTATCCTGTAGGGACCTACATAAGAGTGTGAGAATGTCGTTGTCAGTGGCCACAGCTGTGGCATTCGTAAAGGGTGAGTGTAGCATTACGTTACATCTACAGTAGGGGTCCACAATACTACAGCTTATGCACATCTGTTTATTACTACTACACAGCAACAGACCACGTATATGACATCTCAGATTTGCATGATGTACCTGTACAGATGCAGATGTATACACACGAGTGGTATACTGATGTGCCCTGGGGCCTTACCTGCACACTCCTCAGGCAGTGTGTTGGTGCGCCCACCTCCACAATGCACCCTGCCAGTTGTTGGTGCTGCAGGTGGGCAGGTGCCACAAGGCTCCTGAGTAGCTCCTCCACACGGGTGAGGGCTGGATGGACAGCTTGTCCCCCCCTGTTGTGAGGTGGTCTCCTCGTACAGCAGCAGCACGCCAACGTACATGGCAAAACAGGTCACTGCAATGATGCTGGACCTGCTCATAGCTGCAGTTATGCAGTCCGACATCATTGACCCTGTGGACTAGTTAGTTTCACAGGGCAGTCCTCTCCTGCTAGTCTTGGGCTATGCATCCAAACAGCTGATCATAGTGCTGCACCAAATGTGATACTATCACCTCAGTCTCTGCAGCACTGTAGGCCGGAAGACGGATATGGGGCATCCTCCCTGGAAGACAAAGTGGGAAACAGGTCAGTGCAACCATACAGCAGGGTTACCATAGTTCTTAATACACATCTGTGTCTCCCCCCACCATATCAGCTACAACAAACCATTCATAGAATGCAATTGGTATATCAGCTGCTTGCCCACCATTGGGACATATGTTGTATTGTACCAAGCTTTGTGGTATCTGTTTGTGCCATGCTCTGTGCTATGTGTTTGTAGCTATTCTCCCTGTGGGGACACTATCTCTGCTGGCCTTTTGCAGACTATTTAACCTGCATGCCATTGTCAGTGCCACTATAAATATATATATATATATATATATATATATATATATATATATATATATATATATATATATATATATATATATATATATATATATATATATATATATACACACATATACGTATATGTGTAGATATATCTTGTGGGTGTTTATATACCTACATCTATATGACTGTCTGTATATCTGTAGACATACCTGTCTAATTATATATCACACAGATAATTATCTATATGTGGGTTGCATACAGACATCTGGTCCACATTCTGCAACTGTCTTTCATTCACAGCTGCACTGTTCTGCCTTACTGCAACACAGCCAGGTGTCACATATGAACACAGACTAACATTAGGGTGGTATATATGGCGAGAGATTGCTGATAAGCCTATTATACACATATGGCATTTGTGCATGCAGCATTAGACGTTAACATGACTATCCTGCATGTGGTGTGCTCTGACACCCATGTGTGTATCATGACAGCAGTACTTCCACCACCAGCTACTGCCCACACTAACATACCAAACACACATATTATGGCTTAATTCTTTGTCCTTTCTTGCTGATCTGAAACAGTTGGTGAGTATGTCCCACTGCCTACAGGGTCAGACAGTATTGTCCAGAGCAATTGTTCAGCAGAACTTCATTACAGGGACAACTACAGATGGCTCATATCGACATTCCACATCATATTTCCTGTTATTCTATACTACATACTACTTTCAGTTACATACATATATGTTTTACATGCCTGTCATTTTTTTTTTCTTGACAGCTGTGCTGCCTGTTGTTTACAGTTTACGTTTTATACTTCTTTTCGCTGTTTGTGTGTGTTTCTCTGCCTCTGTCTCTGTCTCTCCCTCTCTCTCTCTCCACTAGAGTGATTGAGCTGGTTTGAATGGATTGCAGCATGGCTTTTGTAAGTGATGCACATGATCAGGTGATGGGCTCTGCACCAATCAGTGTGCAACAGTTGCTAACTGCATGCAGCCTGCTGTGTAGTACTTCAAATAACCACTGTCATGGCAACCCAGTACCATAAAATACTGACTCGTGGCCGTTGTCCCTTAATCTTTCCAGTATGGAGGACAACCTTCCTGTATGTGGGCAGCAGTGTTATAGACAGCAGTTTGCAATACCTCTTAAAGCAGGAATTGCAGATGCCAATTACACATTTGTATGGGGTTCCAGGCCTACAGAGTGAGTAGTGTTCACATGTGCATTGTATATTGCTGGTCTTGCAGTGTTTGTGTGTACATAGTTGTTTCATAGCTCTCAAATGGTGGCCTATCCACATGATGGCCAGTGGATTGTGTGGTTGGTTTGGTCTGTGCACTACACAGGTCTTGCCCTACATGTATCACTGGCAGTCTGTCTGTTATGTGCTATCAGTACATAGCTACATCCATTTGTGTTTCTGATGTCATATTCCTGCATAAGGGTATATTGCAACAAATCCTGTAACACCAGCAATATCCAGGATGTGTAACAGCAATATTGCAAGTATAGCCCTGTGTGCCTGCCTCTGGCTTCCACATATATGGCAGATTTTGTCCTGCTGTGATACAGTTAGGGGTTGTTGGGTAATGGCCTATCATTATTTATTGCTAGCATTCCTGCTACCATCCCAGTCATATTGTGGACTCCCACAAAATATATTGGTCAGGGTCCATACATGTGACCGATACATTTACATTACTACAACTATTACATTCCTCCCTAGGGCTTGACTACAGGGTGTAATTGGAGGCTGTTGAAATACATCAGTAATTGTTGATTGTTACCTATAAAAGTAGAAAAAAACACTGCTTCACTAATAAAACGTAACAAAAAGTGTCCAACGAGATGAAAGATAAACTCCGGTGCCACTTTCAAAGCAGTTTAATGTTGCAAGTAAAATATCCAGAATAATTAAAAACAATAAAGCCAAATTAACGCTCTTTCCACTGCAATGCGTTTTCTTCCTTACACCAGTCAGGACTTCATCAGATAACAGTAAAAACATTTATTGAAACACCTTAAATACTCTTTCCCATTTGAAATAAACCTATCAAATTCAGTGCATTTGACAATATCAAATTAAATTAGTGCATTTACTAAGACACATAGAATATCAAAGAACAATATAAAAACATATTATCTAATGATGTGTTTCAAATTTAAAATTCTATATCAGTTCAGTTTATATATGTTACTTAAAATCATTCCAAATCTGCATATGTATAAAAAACTTTTGACATTTTAAAAAAAAAAAAATTTATTATAAAAACGATCATTAGATGCCTGTGTAATTGGAAGACATTGTAGGATATGTAATTACTGCTGCCCCCCAGTGGTTTGACAGTATATTACTGGTAGTTCAAATCTCTGCAGCTCTTAATTTTAATATTGGTGTTAGGGAGATATATTCATTTAATCCTGGACATCTTGTAGCGTCCAGCTTAATTTGCCACCATAGTTCTCTATAACACAACCATTCTTCCCAAAGATCCCCCTCTCAGTTCTTTTTTAACCTGTTCTATTACAAAAAATTGAAATTTTCCTTTTTCACATTGTTTGAGATGTCTATATAATGCATTAGTCTCTTTGGACTTCAAAATATCATATACATGCTCGTATATCCTCCTCCTCAGAACCCGTTCGGTTTTACCTATGTAAAATGAACTACATTTTACACATTGAGCAAGATATATCACCCCTCTAGTTTCACAGTTATGGTAGTCATTGCTCTTAATGGTTATGTTTCTACTAGGAATGTTCACATCATCCTTATTCATCATAAACTCACATTGATTGCAATGACCACATTTAAAACTTCCTTTCTTCCTACGTCCATCTATTGTTATCCTACCTTTGTTAGTTGTATTTATGCTGGAGTGGGATTCCAAGATTCTTTTGATATTCCATGAGTTTTTATATACTACTTTAGGAATTGATTTTTTAATATTTTCTATATCAGTCAATGTAGAGAATCTAGCCCATTCTTTCTGAAATATTTTGGTCATTCTTATATTTGGTATATTATATTCCATAATTAATGATTTTTCATAGGTGTCACTAGTTCCCACACATGCCTGTGTAGTTGGTACTCCATTATTCACTATTACCTTCCCCTTAATAGGTTCAAATTTGGATATCCTACCTTTTTCAACTTCCCTTCTAATCTCTTTAATAAAGTCCTTAGGGTATCCTTTTTCTCCAAACATTTTCTCTAATAAGTTGCACTCTTGAATGAAGTCATTGTCTACACTAGTCATTCGACTTCCCCTCACGAATTGTCCTTTGACAATATTCTTTTTACAGTGAGGGGGATGTGCACTAGTAAAATGGAGAAAGGAATTACAAAAAGTGTTTTTCCTGTAAATTTTAGTTTCAAAATCATTTTCTGTTTTATAAACCTCTAAATCTAAGTACTGCAATTTTTCTCTAGAGGTGACACACGTGAATTTAAGGAATTTTGTGGTATTGTTTAAATATTGCATAAATACATTAAATTTATCCATACCCCCCGTCCAGAAAATCACTATGTCATCCAAAAAGCGGCGGTATAATGACCAACATTCTTTGTATTCAGAGGTCAATACAAAGTCCTCCTCCCATTTAGCTAAAACAATGTTGGCATATGTGGGAGCACAAGCCGCCACCATTGCAATACCTTGAGATTGTTGATAGTATTCCCCGTTAAACATAATATAATTATATTTTAGTACCATGTCCACTAAACTCACTATCATACTTTTGTCTGTGAGTGTTAGATTCTTGTCTCTATACACCATATCCTCAAACATAATTAATCCTTCTACATGGGGGATACAAGAAAACAAATCGACAATGTCTATGGTGATAAAAATCAAATCATCTTTCATCAAATCTGAAGTTAAACACCTTAGTAGGTCCCAAGAATCTCTTAATATTTGTTTATTTTCTCCACATATATGTTTCACTTTATTGTCCACAAATTTCGCTAATGGTAAGGTCTTAGAACCATCTGCTGAGACAATTGGTCTTAATGCTGGATCTTCCATGTTTTTGTGAACTTTAGGTATTCCAAAAATAACAGGTATTTTTGGTTTGGGTACCTGTAGGAATTCTAAAGTCTTTTTATCCATCTTTCCCTCCAAAAACATGTCGTTTAATACACAATCTATCCTATGATAAGCTACA
Organism: Protopterus annectens; assembly: GCF_019279795.1. Lineage (NCBI taxonomy): Eukaryota > Metazoa > Chordata > Ceratodontiformes > Protopteridae > Protopterus > Protopterus annectens. Next base: position 694,040,701 of record NC_056727.1, read on the forward strand.
TTTATTTCATTCCTTGAAACAGTGATATATCTATTTGTATCTCTGAGTATGCTGTTCATTTTACCTTCATATGTTATGTTGTCCATTATAACTACTCCCCCTTCCTTATCAGGTTTTATAATTCTTATTTCGTTATTACCTTTAAGTTCATTTAAAGTGAAATATTCTTCTTTGGAAAGGTTGAAATTAGTTAACTTCTGTTCATATGTATGTCTAATCTCTTTTTCCAACATAACTTCTAAATTCCTGATTTGTGGGTGTAGCGGGGGGTTATAGGTACTCTTACGGACCAACAACGGGTTCTGAGGAGGTGTACGAGCTTCAGTATTTTGGGAAAACATGATTTCCAAATTCATTTTTCTGAGGAATAATTTCATATCAATAATAGAATTAACCACATCACCTTTTACAAAGGGAATAAATTTAAACCCTTTACTTAATAAGGAAAAATGTTGCTCATGTATTTCAATGTTACTAAAATTGTATATAGAAAAATTGTCTAAACTATGTTTTCATAGTTTCATTTCAAATGGGAAAGAGTATTTAAGGTGTTTCAATAAATGTTTTTACTGTTATCTGATGAAGTCCTGACTTGTGTAAGGACGAAAACGCATTGCAGTGGAAAGAGCGTTAATTTGGCTTTATTGTTTTTAATTATTCTGGATATTTTACTTGCAACATTAAACTGCTTTGAAAGTGGCACCGGAGTTTATCTTTCATCTCGTTGGACACTTTTTGTTAAGTTTTATTTATGATTGTTACCTATCTTGAAGGCAAATTCTTTGTCTACTGTTGTACTGATTGAAGGCCTTGGCCTGGACAGCATAGTATGTTATATATCCACATTGCTTGCATCTACTGTTTTGTGTGGGCCTTGCATTCATCACTGATTACATATGTCAGACTTCATGTGCTGTACGTAATGGCATACATTATTGTACAGTACACAAATAAAGGTTGTCTGTGTATGCATACCTGTGTGTCGTGTCATGACCTTTGAACTGTGAGTGGGTATATGTTTAATGTAAGTATTCTCATTTGTGGGACAGGTTGCCACACTGCACATTTCACAGGTACCAGTTACAGAGCTTGTGGCTGAGGGATATACTTTGCACCCAGTGCTTCCAAACTACTCCTACATATGTAAGACTACTAATACCTATTGTCTGTGTATATGTGTATGTACACACACATATATATATATATATATATATATATATATATATATATATATATATATGATATATATATATATTATATATAGATATAGATATACATAGAATATATATTTGCATATACCTGAACATATTTGTCAATGTAGAGATGTGTATGCATGTCTGAACCATTGTGATGTGTACCCCTTTCACATTGTACATTCCCTACGTTAGAATGACTTTTCGGCATTTTATGTTACAGATATCACCCTGACATTTACAGGTGAATTGGCTTACTGTGAAAGCATTGTGGCTGTGTCATGGAGGGTCCTGTAGCCAAAATATGCATGTGCTGGGTATTGGATTGCACAGCATATTTGTTATGGCTGTGAGGTGGGGGATAACAGAGCACTAATTACCAGGTATCCCTAATTTGAGCCCTCACCCCCACTAACAGTGCATATGGTCTGTTATGTTGTAGTGAATGGTTCAGGTGTTTGTTCCCATATAGTAATGCTATACACAGTTCTATCTGTATCTATATTTATATACATCTATAGAAATCTTTATATGTGCATATCTATCTCTCTCTCTCTCTCTATATATATATATATATATATATATAGATATATTTGTGGATATATATATATATATATATATATATATATATATATATATATATATATACATACATACATATCACTATCTGTCTACATTTCCAGATATATAGCTGTCCATATGTCCATGCATGTTCGGATCATATGTTTAGCCTGTACCTTATTCTGTTGGTAATTGACATGGATGATCACAGGACTGTAGTCAGTAACTCGTGCCAACACTTTTGTGTTTCAGACTTCATCTCTTTCAAGATATGTGTTCTAATACATATCATTGTGTGACTAGCAACATTTTAGGTGTCTTAGAGCAGTATTTGACATATATCCCTACTTGTATCCACATTTTGGCGCACTTTGTCCAAAATTTTTGCATTAAGTGGTTGTGTGGTATGATATTAGTGTATTTCCTGTACTGTTGACTGCTTGTGCTAGATGATATGTTTGTGAAAACATCAGGTTATGTATATCTGTCATGGTTTAGTGGTAGATCACTTTGTGTATGCAGTGCAGGGTCCTGGGTTCGAGCCTTGGAAAGGCATTACTATTTGTTGCTGGGCAGAACAAGTGACGTTGGCTACAGAGGGATTAAGGCACTTTTATGCAGTTGTCAGCGGGTTTGCGTGGGTTTGCCTGGGTTTGCACAACAGTAAGCACTGCTAACCTCTGCTTATGGTTTCATACAGTCAGTTAGCTTCTGATTTCTCAACCTGTGTAGGCATAGCTTACTCCCGCAAACACTCTTACGGCTGCTTGAAAGTGCTGACTGCTGCTTACCCCCGCGCTAATTTATTTGACATAAAAGCAAAAGGGGTTGATAGGAAAGTGGTGACAAATGGGGCACAAAGAGGGAAAGACAGTAGGGACAATAGCTAGGCATTTGCAGGAAGGGTATGGGAAAGGTCCATAGCTGCCCATTTCTTCTACAGCAACAGCTGTTCATATACACTATATTTGCAGGTACATTTGGACACTCAGACCTCTGGAGGAGGGGTGAGGACAGCATATATTCATTGTGATGCCAAATAGACCTGATTACATGTGTCCAGTGGACACATGTGCAAACTTGACAGCTATGTTTGGGCCATGATTTTGTTGTGGGAACAAATTGCCCTTGTGTTATTTTTTGGGTGAGAGTGGGATGTTGGGGAGGGGTATTAGGTATATTTGGGGAGGGGAGGTTGGGTAGGTTAACAGACAAGATACACAAGATGCATACAGGGCCAGTATATGACATATGTGGGGGGTAAATGCCTTGTATGGGGAGGGGTGTGTGGAAGTCGCAAGCCCATGAGCCCCCAACTGGAAACAGTGGGACTGATGTCCCCACCCATGACCAGTCCCCTCTGCACCTTCATGGCCCCAAAGGTGGCTGTGCTGTGGGGCTGTGTAGGAGGGTCAGGCTCACCCTCTACTAGCACCACTCTGCCCTCAAGCTGGGGTAGCTGCACTCAATACTCCAGATCTAGCTCCCTACGCACCACAGCCCGGACATGTTGATGGTGACAGGTTCCCCTCCACACCTGCTCCAAGGGGGGGAGCCCCATCCCCTGCAGCAGTTCCTCCAGAAGATGGTACAGTGCCCATGAAGGTGTAGGTCCCAGGCTGGGCCCCAGATGTGCTGGTGCCCGGTGCCATGGCCAGCTGGGGTGGGACAGGTGGGTCAGCTGGGACTGGCCTTCCCATACGAGCTGTGTTGTCCCCGGTTTATGGCAGATATGGTTTAGTAACAGTCAACAGCATTCAGGATTAGTTATAACACCATGCATAGGTATTCCCATTAACCCAACATGCCAGATTTAACACAGTTGCAGAGCAAGCAGCACACATGCATATATGGAACAACAGTGGCCATTACAAGAGCATGCAGGTGTCATTGATGGCAACAGACCATCATTATGGGTGTATTATAACATGGCACATGCATAGTAACAAATGTGAATATGTATAACCCATTAGGACATATGCCCCAACAAATGTTTGGAGTGTACACATACCAGCTGAGGTGTGTCATTGGGCTATTTCGCACATATGGTAGGGGTGAGAGAGTGTTCAATTAACAACTGACATATCCTTGTAGTTTCACGACATTCCCAGTCACTGCAGTGATATTTCCCTCACAAGTATTATTACACTACCCAATGGCCTTATATTGTACACTGGTATGTTTATAGATTATTATATATGTGACCTGTGTCTTACATACAGCCATGACAAAATGCAGGTGTTAATGCAACATATGTTGTGTATTGCTGTCATACACTTTGGGTGAGGTGCTACAATGACAGGTTTGTTTTTCCTACACATTCTATGACTACGTACATGTTTGACTTGTTGTTATATGTCATTAACAGCTGCCTACATTTCTGGGTTCCTCACACTGCTTTTTCAGGGGGACTGGCTACCAGGCTGGTGATATGGGCCATTTATCTGTACATGCTGGACAGACTGGAACAGTTGTGGGGTATGACTATGCATACAACTGTCTGTGTGAACACTCTAGCCAATTCTGTACAGTTGTTGGGTGTAATTATACATACAGCTTTCTATCTGAACATTGTAACAAAATGCGTACAGTTGTGGGGTACGATTATGCATACAGCTTACTAGCAGTCCCGGGATTCAAACCCCTGCTGTGTATGACAACAACATTATAGTTAACATCACAGTACACTGTGCCATCAGGGAATTGATGTGAGGCTTTCTACTGTCTGCTATCTATGTCACCCTCACTTGTACAATATGACTGACCTCTTGGCACTTCCAACATTGTTATACAGACCTTCATACACATTTTATCTGCATACCACAGCGTGGGTAACACTGCTTAAAACAGCAGTACTATTTATAGTATGCAACACTTCAACTACATATGACAGAAGAGTACTCAGAAGCACTCCAGGGGTTATACCATTATTCACAGTATATTACACATGTATTCCTACTGGTACGATACTTTCTAATGCTCTTATATGTATTTGTTATGACAGTACATGCAGAGGAATACTAACCTGCCTCGCAATGCAGCCTTTGCAACCTAGCATCATGGGCTTGCTGTTTCACAGCCTGCTCATCTGCATATGTCGGAGGTATACAGTGATATGTACTCATACCTATTCATAGTATACACAAACTAGTCAATTCTTGACTACTTAGTGGAATGAGTAGTTACTCAGTACTGGGGCATTAGCCATCTGCCAAGACTACTGGAGCCACTGTTCCAGTACATCTCCCCTCCACCACTTCAGGTCAGCATGGTAATGCCTGACCTGCTCACCAGCCCGGGGGATACCTGTGGCACTGGTGAGGTCACGGGCAAGACTGTCCCAGGCCTCCGTTTTATACTGCGAGCCCTGGTACTAGCCCTGCAGTGGTGTCTCCTCTTGGTGTTGTACCAGGAGCCATACCATGAGTTATGACTCCTGGATGCACCAGCGTTGCACTCTAACATGAGTGCCTTCACCCACACCAACCATTCTGCTTGCAGCAGGAAGCTACCACCACTTATGGAACCTATTCCCGCCTGTGTGGTCTATATATGGCCATTTACCCACACTTTCCCATGATTGCCCGGGTTTGAAGAGGCTAAGCTATGGGCACACCTGCTTACCTAAGATTGGCAGTGCTTATAGGGGTATACTGCTAGGCAGATTGGATTGGCTCCCCTACACATTGCTTACTCTTACTAAGTTGAGCTGTGCTGTGGTTAGCATTGCTTAATAGTTAATTTGCACTATATTTGCCTTCTGGCAGTAATATATTCTTCATTACAGGTTTTATGTGTCTGGTAAGTGTGATTCATGAGTACGTACAATGTATAGGGACCTGGGGACTTCTACACTTTATTACAATAACACCTCACATCTATGCTTACTGCAGTAGCCCAGTTCACATATTTATGTTATGTAGCAAGGTAGACCAACTCACACTGTACATAGATTCAGTTCACATCTTTGCTTTGATTTACCTGTGTTAAGGATTAGTTTGCTGATACCTCATTCATCTGTATTGCAATGATAGTTTAGTGGGTGACTATAGTGTACAGGGTCCTGGGTTTGAGCTTTGCAGAGGCAGTTTATTTTGTTGCTGGTCAGGACATGTGGATTTGTGCGGGTTTGTGCAACGGTAAGCGCTGCTAACCTCCGGTTAGTTTCTTGAACTTGTTTGCTTCTACTTTGCTTAATCTGAGTACTCCCCCACCCCCCACAGGCATACTCCTGCTGGCTGCCACATACCCCCGTGCTACTTCATGTACATGTAGGTTTTATACATGCTTAAGTCAAGTGTACATGTCAGGTATGACTGTTCACGAAGGTCAGTGTAAGGTTAAGTGGAATTCCGGTTTAGCATTTCTGGTTAGGCTACACTCAGGTATTCGGGGTAGGTTTACATATACCATATCTGTGTTGTAGAGTAGATATGAATAGTGGAGGTGTAGGCAGGTAGGTGGAGGGGGGGTCATTTTAACTGTATAGTAGGCCATTCGACTGATTGGTGGGGGTGCGGTAGTGCAGGTTTGCAGGGTGTTGGGATATGTATGCGAGGCAGGACAGGAGGTGTCAGTGTCAGTAGTTGGTGTAGGGGTCTGGAATGTTGGGTGGTGGTGGACTTCACCAGGTGGTGATCCAAGTGTGCTTGGGTTTTCCCTTCATGTGTTTTTACATGTGTAGTCTGGGACAGCTGCGGTAATACACCTGGGTTGGGGGTTCCAGATTCTGCCAATATAGTTGTGTGGAGGGTGTCACCTTCTTGTGACTGTGGACATTACTATGAATGCAACAGGGGTTGATAGGTATGTGGTGTTACTGGGCCTCACAGAGGGACTTATAGTAGGGGGACATGTCCAGGGATGTGCAGGACGGCTGACGGAAAGGTCCACAGCTGGGCATTTCTTCTACAGCAACAGCTGTGTATATACCCTGCATTTGGGGGTAGGTCTGGACAATCACACCACTGGGTAGGGGTGAGGACAGCAACATAGCTCTCAACCGATTGGAGAAAACCTTGCAGAATCAGGGACAACTCCTCACATAATCAAGGACAATCAGGGACATTTTCTATATATTTGTAGTATTAACCTGAAACATTTGCAGAATAAGGGAATGTGGATTTATATACGATTTCTGACATGAAACGTCTATAACTCTGTATTACTATCATTATTTATTAAGGGCAATTCACCACCTTTTCTTCAGCACTCACCAGTTTTCAGGGGGATTGAGAGGGACAAACCTAATATCGGAGTGTATAGCAGGTACAGTTGTGAGGTCTGGACAGCAATACTACCTTGTGATGCCAATTAGTCTGGCTTACATGCCTACAATGGGGTGTTGCGACCAAGTGTTCTGTGGTGTAATTTAGTGGGTTTGCAACAACACATCTGGTTATACCATCCTTTGCCATGTAAACTTGACTTTGCTGCAGTGGGACTCATACCAGGCGTGGCTGCTCGTTGGGTGTCAGCTCTGCCCAATGCGCACTATTGCTTACATCCCTGGGGCGGTCCACATAGAACCACTCCAGCCAACACCTGCACAGCTAGGCCCATAATTACATACCCATAGTTCCCATACTGCACATCCTCTTCAGCACTCTTCCTTACTACGGGTGCAGGTCGGGTCTGGCCATACCAGTACACACTACCCACTCCCCACTTCTCTGGACCCATCACGTATGTTGTCTCAACATGGATCATCAGGCTTCCCCTACCTTGTAGACCGGGTACATGCATGGACTGCCATTGGACATCGGTGTAATGGCTGGAAACCCGAAAATCATTGAATTTTTGGGTGTCCCACAAGGGACATTCATGTCTTTGTTTCAAGATTAGACTTGGTGGGTCTCTACCACTGGTAGTATCCTGCCTGTAGTCTGGGAAGCAGTGGTGTGTTTACTTGTATCGTGTGTTTTCATGTTTCACCGGTCTAACTGGGGGGGTTGATGCTATGTGTTACACGTTTGTTGATTGGATCCCTCTCACCCATTGGCACGGCCTGTGAACATATGTAATTTTTAACTGCTGTATCATATCCGAGCTATATATATGTGTATATTTACACACGCGCACACACACACACACACATATATATATATATATATATATATATATATATATATATTATATATATATATATATATATATATATATATATATATATATATATATATATATATATATATATATATATATATATATATATATATATATATATATATATATATATATATATATATATATATATATATATATTATATATATATATATATATATATATATATATATATATAAAAACTATATACATATATATATATATGTCTAACGACATATGGATGTATGGGTGTCTGCATATGTATATATCTATATGTGGGTATTTATATGTATTCTGTCTCTGTATGTATACATTTGTACTATGGAGAGGGGAGGTATATATCTATATAGTTATGGGTATTCATATGGACACATATACCTCTAATTCTTTAGCTACATATCCGGTAATGTTGATTGGTATTGCTGGGTACTGTGTTTCATGTGCATACCAGCCAACCTTGTGTGCCACGTATGCTTTGCGATATCTACGACTGACACCGTAAATGTACACAGACCCACACGTGACACCAGCCATTTGATACTGTGTGCTTAAGGCACTTTCAAGTGGTTGTGAGCGGGTTTGCGCAGAGGTTAGCACTGCTGACTTCCGGTCACAGTGTGTTGCACGCAGTTAGTGGCTCCTTTACTTGATCTGTGTTGGCAGTGCTTCAACCCTGCCCATACGCACTTGCATATGCTTACTATTGCTTACATTTGCTTACTTCTACTTATCTGTGCTTAGGCCTGCTTATTGCTGACTTATTCATTCTGGTACTGACTGTTCACATGTGCATTTCATGCAGTACTCCAGTTCACATTTAATTGTTATTTGGTAGGTTCTACAGCAATAAAATGTACATAATTGCTCGTATACTGATTACACTTGGAAAATGGTATGTGCTGCAGTTGGACTCGAGCCGGGAATGCCTCCTCCTTAGGAGGATGCTCTGACCACTACGCTATTGCAATGCTGCTTCATTTGCTATACCTTCCTTGTTATCCTCTTCAGCTTTTCATGCTGCTTTACCTGTAACGATGTGATGGGCAGACCCGTGCACCTATGGTTAGCTATACTCAGAGTTTTAAAAACATTACTTCAAGGGTTTCTTTGTGTTTTTTTTTCAGTGTACTTTTGCTGTTGAACACATGGGGACTGTTGGTGGGGATCTGTGGACACTTATGTGCAGTCTCACTCTTTTATGTACACGTTCTTCTGTTCTACTTTACAGGGGCCTGTTTATTCTGAGAGCTCTGCACTCAGCCATGCCCCCTGCACTTGTCCACGATCTGTGTAGCATTAGGTGTTCAGGCAGAGAGCCTTCCTTAATATGCATGGCGCACTGCCGTCCTCCTCTTAAACTGACGCTTCTGTGCAGGACTAGTGAATCCGGGGGTTTGTTTAACTTGTGGGGAACTGGAAGCTATTTGCCTCACTTTATATCGTTAATTTTAGGAAGGACACTGATAGGAGGGGGAAGTGGAAGGAAAAAATGAACTATAAGTAAAAATTTCTGTTAATAACAGTATTTATATGTAAATTTTCATGACATAAATTGCATGTTTTATTGTAAAGCATTTTTAGTTGTTCATGTATGTGATAAAGATACTAAAATGCACATTTACCTTCTTTCTTTCTTTCTTTCTTTCTTTCTTTCTTTCTTTCTTTCTTTCTTTCTTTCTTTCTTCTTTTTTAGTATTAATGGAGTTTTTCCAGAAAACTAGTGGGGTAGCAATGGGGCATGCTGTGCCCCCATGTATGCCAACATTATATTGTCTGTATGGGAGCAAAAGTTTATATTTAACTTCATTTATGCAAATTGCTAGTAGCTTTATAAACATTACCTTGATGATATTTGTATTTTCTGGAGCGATACTGAGGCTAAATTAAGGGAATTTATTACATATATTAATCATACAACTGACGTCTTAAGATTTACTTATGATAACATGGATTACTTAGATATTACTATTCATAAATTAATGCAGTCAAGGAAGTTTAAATCTAATGTGTATTGTAAGGATATGTTCTCAAATTCCTATTTATATTTTACAAGTGTTCACCCTTTTTAACAAAGTAGTATAGTCAAGGGCAATACATCAGGGTACGTAGGGTGACCTCTGATGAGCAGGATTTTTGAAGGAATGTGAATTATTGAGAGATATGTTTCTTAATAGGGGATATCCCCCTCATTTGATTGATGAAGTTAAGGTGGACGTCCTGGCAGAAAGGAGAGATAAATTTTCACCTCTCTTGGGGAAGGATGGTTGTATCTAAAGAGATAGTAATGTACATGGTATTATGGTACCTGATAGTGATGAGAAAGGGGTTGATTTTACGGGGGCTTTTTTAACTAATGTGAAGATTGGGTGAAGATAGGTGAAGGCTGCCAGCCTAGCCAGATAGAATTTTGTAGATAATTCTGTCATCTGTACATATTAATGTAAACCACAGGCTTGTTGTCTTAAATGGTAAAAATAGTGTTACATGTGGAACTGAAAAAAATTTAACAACAGTGCACTCTGCTGACCAAGTAAAGCATGTTGTGACCCTTTGATGTAAACATGGTTCCAGCTGATCTGGATGAAGGAATTCTTGCTATTGTTTTAAGGCCAGAGTTAATGGCCATAATTTGCATGCATAAATGTCCTTAATGGCTTTCCTTCCTGACCTGGTGTGAGCTTACTAAAGAATGTAGCCTGTTAGCCTGGGAACCCCAGGAAAGTGTGAAGAATGATGTAATGTGAACCAGGAATGTGATTTTTAAAACAGAGAGCATCAGAGAGCATTAAGCATTTTTTGTCTTGACCATCCAACTCAGCACCATTGTCTTGCTCTATATGTAAGTTTATCTTAGACTTGTGTGTTCTCTTAGAAATAGCTAGAAACTAGAAAGATTAGACTAAGTGTTTTTATGTGATGTTAGAACTGTACTACTGAATTATTTTAAGTATTTCTCTGTGATCTTTGAACTCTTGACTAGCATTGTGTAGTAAAAAGTATTGTCTTGTGTTTTGACTATTTGTTATTAAACATTTTTAAACCCTTCCAACTGTGGCTGTTTTTGTAGAGATAATTTAAGCTCTTTAGAGTACTTGCATGCCTTTGGTAAAATTGTACAAAGCCATTCTAATAGCTTTAGCCCTGGGCTATACTACCAATTAGATAATAATATTGCACAGCAATAATTGGACACCCGTTTAAGGGCCTTTGGGTAGCTGATAAATATTAGTGGGTGGTGGCAGCTGGTACTACCATATAGTCTGGGAAAAAGGGGTACAGCTGGAGAACCTGTGCCAGCCTTCCCCAGGAGTGTCTGTGTGGTTGTATAAACTCTTCTCAAAGTGTGTGTATGTGTGTGTCAGCTACTTGGGCAGGGACACAAAGCACTAGATGGACAGAGAGGGTGCTGGAGATTTTAGCTTGCCCACTAGGCTGAGATCTGGACCCTATAGCTGTGCCAGTGGGGAGTTTTATTGGGGACCTGGAGAGCAAGAGAGCGACCAGCCCTGGACTGACTGTGATCTCTGTGTGCTCTTAAGGGAAATTGCACTTTACTGTGTGTGTATTTGTTATCCTTTCCTCCTATATGAGATGCCCCTCACTGGTGTTAGTGGTGAGAATTGAGACTCCTTGATTGCTGGGTCAGGGCACGGGTATCACATATTAATTGTTTGGCAGTGGTGGGATATCCACACCACATATTAATTGGTTGGCAAATACTAATTGGCTTGTAGTGGTGTGGGTAGAGTGAATTCCTGTAGCTGGTATACAGTGAGCTTTGAAGGTGTTTTGTACTCTAAATCAGTCACGCAGTGAATACTCAGAGTTCAGATCACAATTGTTTTATTTCTTTTGCTAGTTTAGTTAATCAGGGTGATCAGGCAGCATGTCAGCAGAGGAGTATGGAAAGCTGACAAGGAACTAGCTGGCTGAGGTGTGCCAGGCTAGGGGACTGGTGCATGGATACCTGACTAACCTGATTGCAGCCTTGGTTACAGCTGCATCAGAAAACAGCAACCAGTAGGACAATCAGACTGGCAGTGGAGATATAATACCCTCGGAGAATGAACAGCTCAACCTTTCTGCAGAGGACATAAAAATCCATCTGGAGCTAAAGAGACTTGAGTTGGAGGCCAGTCGTTTGGAAATAGTAGCAGCTGAGAGACTGAGGAGTCTACAGGCTGAGGAGAATGAGAAACTGCTATTCCTGGAAGCCGAGGAAAAGGAGAGGCAGAGGAAGCATGAGAGGGAAATGCTGACTCTTCACCAGAGTCATGGAGGTAATGGGGAAGGGAGTAACTGGACCCCAGAAGCACAAAAGGTCATTAAATTTCTTCTGCAGTTTAAAGAGGGGGATAATTTTGTTAGTTTCATTCATATGTTTGAGAGGGTATGCAAACAGTATACTGTTGACCAAAGGCTCTGGGTATGGTTTCTGAACCCCTTACTCCATGGTAAAGCTGTAACTGTTTTGTCAAAAATGTCTGACATGTTTTGATTATACTGCTGTTAAAAATCACTTGTTAGAATTGTTTAAGCTAACACCTGAAATGTATAAGAAAAAGTGTTGTGATCATAGACGCAAGGCAGATGAAAGTGTGTGTGAATATGTTGCTGAACTGAGCACTTATTTCCATAGGTGGGTGAGTGGATGTCAGGTCACCACTTTTGAAGGGCTGGTAGACCTTTTGGTGAGGGAACAAGCCCTTAGCACTTTGCCTGAGGACATGAGGATCTGGTTAGCTGATAGACAATGTGTCACTTCAGATGAGTTGGGGAAGAAAGGAGACCTATACCTGGCAAGCAGGGCAGCCATGCACAGGAAAGGGACCCCCAGTACTGCTCATGGGTCTAATGGAACCCATGGTGGGCAGCACAGACTGCCCCAACAGAATCTGCCAGTAGCAGGGGAAGCCACTAGTCCAGGTACATGTCCAGGAGCTAGGGTTAAATGTTTTGAATGCAACCAGTGGGGCCATGGGGCCTACAGGTGTCCATGTTGGCAAGGTGGGGAACAAAAGGTGAGGGAGCCAGTAAGTGGGAAAGACAAAATGCCAATAGTAGGTTGTCTTGAGACAACAAGGGTACCAAACTACCATCTTGCAGATGTCCTGATAGGGGAGGATTTGGATGAGGCAGTACCATGTGATTATGCCATTACATGCGGTCAGGCTAGGAGACAAGCATGTGGGTCTGGTAGCCTGGGGGAGACCCAGACAGACTGCATACTTGTGACCAGGACTGGTGAGGTGTTTACTTCAGGGAGGGAGCTAACCCTGTAGCAGTGAGACTGAAGGTGAGCCACAGCTGTTTGGGGGTACTGATGGCCCCTTGGACAGAGTGACTGCAAATGCAGAGGTGAGTAGTAGTACCCAGGCTGATAGTGAGGCACCACTGTCAGAGGATGCCAGACTTCCTGTGGAAGGGGAGCTGGGAAGGGTTACAAGGAGATAGATGAGACAGGCTCAGCTCTCAGACCCTACATTGCAAGGCCTGAGGCAGGTAGCTAGGGAGGCACCTGATTCTCAAGGAAAGGGGGAATCTGTATATTGGGACAAAGGGTTACTATACAAAGAGTGGACCACTGAGGGAGGGCTAGAAGCTAAAAGAGAACAGTAGTTGGTAGTGCCTTGAGCATACCATCTGGCGCTTCTAGCCATAGCCCATGATATTTACTTTGCAGGTCATATGGACATAAAACGTACAAAGAGGCATATTATACAGAACTTCTATTGGCCTGGAATTTCCAGAGATATAACAGGGTACTTCAGGAACTGTGAGCAGTGCCAAAAGGTAGGCAAGGCAGGAGACAGGGTGAGAGCTCCTTTGATGCCTTTGCCTGTGATTGAGGAGCCATTTCAGAGAGTAGCTATGGATATTGTGGGTCCTCTGAGTACCCCAAGTTCCACAGGGAAAAAGTATATCCTAGTGGTAGTGGATTATGCTACACAATACCCTGAGGCAGTGGCTTTGTCCTCCATTGAGGCAGAGAAGGTGGCAAATGTGTTGTCAGAGATTTTCAGCTAGGTAGGTTTCCCAAAAGAAATACTGACTGACAGAGGTGCCAATTTCATGTCAGACCTGCTGGCTTGTCTGTGGAAGTCCTGTGGGGTGAAGCACATGAAGACCACCCCCTACCATCCCCAGACTAATGGTCTTGTTGAGAGGTTAAATTCTACAATCAAATCCATGCTACGGGCATTTGCAGATCAGTTTAAGAGGGAGTGGGACAAATATTTGCCCCATCTGTTGTTTGCTTACAGAGAGTTTCCCCAGGAATCCACGGGTTTTTCACCCTTTGAGTTGCAGTATGGACATAGGGTGAGGGGACCTCTATATTTAATTCGAGATGAGTGGGAAGGGGAGTGTAAGTCTCACAAGGAGTCTGTTGTGGAATACATCCTGAACCTCAGGACAAGGCTCAGGGAACTCATGGGCACGGACCAGGAGAACCTGGCAGAAGCCCAACAACAGAAAAAGGTGTGGTATGATAGGAATGCTCGAGCTAGAGAGTATGCTGTGAGGCAGCAGGTAATGGTTCTCATTCCTGTCAGACACAACAAGCTGCAAGCAGCTTGGGAGGGACCCTACAAGGTGGTAAGAAAGGTAAGTGATGTTAACTACATGGTGGAACTGCTAGGCAGAAGGCAGGGGCACAAATTGTACCATGTTAACATGATAAAACCTTACCATGCTAGGGTGGCCCTTGTGCTGAGTATTTGCAGTAGATTGCAGGAGGAGTCTGAGGGAGATCTGGTGACTGATCTCCTCAGTGAGGCTCGGGTTGACATCTCAATGGAAGGGGTAGCAATGTCCCAGCAGCTATCTCCTACCCAGGTTCAAGAAATCTGAGCAGTGTTGCAGGAGTTTGGGGACATGTTCACTGGGAAACCAGGGTACACCCACCTAGGGCAGCACCAGGTGGATACAGGACCCCAAAGGCCTATTAGGCAGGCCCCTTATACAGTGCCTGAGAGAGTCAAACAGACAGTGAGGGAGGAGGTACAGGAGATGTTGGAACTAGGGGTGATTCAAGAGTCCAACAGTCCCTGGGCCTCCTCAGTGGTGCTAGTGCCAAAGAAGGATGGCAGCACCAGGTTCTGTGTGGATTACAGGAAATAAAATAGTCACACAGAGTCAGATGCTTACCCCATGCCTAGGACAGATGAGGCCATAGAGCAGCTGGGTGGGGCTAAGTATTTTACAACCATTGATCTTACCAAGGGTTACTGGCAGGTGCCCTTGACTCCCAGTGCTAGAGAAAAGTCAGCCTTTGTGACTCCTTTTGACTTGTATGAGTTCACAAAGATGCCCTTTGGGATGAAGAATGCCCCAGCGACTTTCCAGAGGCTGGCAGATCATATCCTAGCAGAAGCAGGAGGGTTTGCCCTTGCTTACCTAGATGATATTGCCATCTACAGCCATTCCTGGCAAGAGCACCTTCAACATGTCAGGGAGGTGCTGGGCAGACTACAGAGGGCAGGGTTGACCATTAAGCCAAGCAAATGTCAGGTGGGTATGGCAAGGTGTCCTACCTAGGACATAGAGTGGGGAGTGATAAGATAAGACCAGAACCTGCCAAAGTGGAAGCCATTCAGGCATGGCCTGCACCTGTTACTAAAAAGCAGATGAAGGCATTTTGTGGATAGCAGGGTACTACAGAAAGTTCATCCCCAGTTATAGTACCATAGCTGCTCCCCTCACAGACCTGACAAGGAAGAACAGGCCAGATAAGGTAGTGTGGACCCCAGCATCTAAGCAGGCATTCCAAAAGCTTGAAGAAGCTTTGGGAGGATCCCTCTATGTTAGCCAGTCCAGATTACAGCAAATAATTTGTTATGTAGGTGGATGCTTCGAACCATGGGGTGGGGGCTGTACTTAGCCAGATTTCTTCAGAGGGGGAAGAGCACCCAGTGGTTTATCTCAATCGTAGGCTCCAACCCAGGGAGGAATGCTAAGCAGCTGTAGAAAAGGAATGTCTAGCCATAGTGTGGGCACTGCAGAAACTTCAGCCTTATCTGTATGGAAGGAAATTTACTGTTATGACAGATCACAAACCCCTAACATGGTTAAACAGAGCCAGTCAGCAAAATGCCAAGTTGCTAAGATGGAGCCTCGGGTTGCAAGCATGTATGTCCATGCAGCACTGCAGTGGGATTAGCAATGCCAATACAGATGGGCTCTCAAGACAGGGAATGGGGTAAGGTACGCTCAGATAGACCTAACTCCCTCAAGCAGCGTTTCTCAAGGGTCACTTGAAAAACTAGTTTGAGTTCTCCAGTGGGGGGGGGGGGGCAGATATGTGAAGATTGGGTGAAGATAGGTGAAGGCTGCCAGCCTAGCCAGATAGAATTTTGTAGATAATTATGTCGTCTGTACATATTAATGTAAACCACAGGCTTGTTGTCTTAAATGGTAAAAATAGTGTTACATGTGGGACTGAAAAAAATGTAACAACAGTGCACTCTACTGACCAAGTAAAGCATGTTGTGACCCTTTGATGTAAACACGGCTCTGGTCGGTCTAGATGAAGGAATTCTTGCTATTGTTTTAAAGCCAGAGTTAATGGCCAGAATTTGCATGCATACATGTCCTTAATGGCTTTGCTTCTTGACCTGGTGTGAGCTTACTAAAGAATGTAGCCTGTTATCCTGGGAACCCCAGGAAAGTATGAAGAATGATGTAATGTAAACCAGGAATGTGATTTTAAAAACGGAGAGAATCAGAGAGCATTAAGCATTTTTTGTCTTGACCATCCAACTCATCAGCATTGTCTTGCTCTATATGTAAGTTTATCTTAGACTTGTGTATTCTCTTAGAAATAGCTAGAAACTAGAAAGATTAGACTACGTGTTTTTCTGTGATGTTAGAACTGTACTACTGAATTATTTCAAGTATTTCTCTGTGATCTCTGAACTCTTGACTAGCACTGTGTAATAAAAAGTATTGTCTTGTGTTTTGACTATTTGTTATTAAATATTTTAAACCCTTCCAACTGTGGCTGTTGTAGAGATAATTTAGGCTCTTTAGAGTACTTGCATGCCTTTGGTAAAATTGTACAAAGCCACTCTAATAGCTTTAGCACTGGGCTGTACTACCAATTGGATAATAATATTGCACAGTAATAATTGGACACCCTTTTAAGGGCCTTTGGGTAGCTGATAAATATTAGTGGTTGGTGGCAGCTGGTACTACCGTATAGTCTGGGAAAAAGGGGCACAGCTGGAGAACCTGTGCCAGCCTTCCGCAGTAGTGTCTGTGTGGTTGTATAAACTCTTCTCAAAGTGTGTGTGTGTGTGTGTGTGTGTGTGTGTGTGTGTGTGTGTGTGTCAGCTACTTGGGCGGGGACACGAAGCACTGGTTGGACAGTGAGAGTGCTGGAGGTTTTAGCTTGCCCACTAGGCTGAAATCTGAAACCTATAGCTGTGCCAGTGGGGAGTTTTATTGGGGACCTGGAGAGCAAGAGAGTGACCAGCCCTGGACTGTGATCTCTGTGTGCTCTGAAGGGAAATTTCACTTTACTGTTTGTATTTGTTATCCTTTCCTCCTATATGAGACACTCCTCACTGGTGTTAGTGGTGAAGATTGAGGCTCCTTGATTGCTGGGCCAGGTCACAGGCATCACAACTAATTTTAATGGTGATTTCTTTATTATTAAAAATATTATATTGAAAGAATGGACAAGGTTCACCAGTTTCTCAGATCTGCACAATATGTTTAAAACCCCTCTTACATTTATTTTTCATAAGGGAATGAGTACAAAGGATTTACTTGATCAAAACAGCACCCATTTGTATAAAGAAAGTCACAAAAGGACTTGAACCTATAAATGTACAGTCTGTAGTTTTTGCCCCCATATACTGCATGGTGAAGGTGTGTATATCAAAAGTAGGAATAAATATATTAGTGGAAAGAGCTCACAATATTTATTGAATAAATCATTTTTGTTTTAACGTATTCAGTTATCTCATGACCCTGGGCTTTGTTGGAGTTGAGCAGTCTTTCTATTTGTTAATATATTAGTCGAAAGACTTACACCAATTGCAATAGTATGAGGTGATTTATATTGCCCTATGTGTGACATATGAAGCCTTCTATGTAAGGAAGACTGAGCGTAAGCTCAAAAAGAGAATATATGAACATTATTATGATGTTAGAAGTAAGAATGAAAAAAAATGTTCTATATAAACATACACAAGTGTAATCAGGCTAAATTCCATTTTTTTGTGTTAGAGGAAGTATCAGTGGATGTTAGGGGTGGCCCTTGGGAGATAAAAATTAAATATAAAGAAATATATTGGCAGCTCTTTTAAGAGGCCAGTAAGCAACCAGGGCTTAATGAGTATGCATCTTTAGCTCCATTTTTAAAGTTAAGGACAGCTTGATTATGATTTTGATGTTTGATATATCTGTTTATTTATTTTGTTA